>NC_056746.1:1165987800-1166247800 GCF_019279795.1 Protopterus annectens | reverse complement strand
CATGTATGTTCAGTAAGTGGTACTGCTGTTGAATCCAGCTCACATATGAACTGTTGTACTACCTGAAGTTGTAGGCCTAAACACTACAGTATGGTGTATGTTCACATTCCCTGGTAACACTGTCTGGTGTGTTTCCTGTAGTCTGCACAGATTACATACCTCATGCATAGGTATCTGTAAGTAGGGGCACACAGTACTATAAGGTACACAGTTAATGCTCATCTGTGTCGTCATACATTTGTGTGTTGTATGTATGTGTAATGTGTGTGTAATGATGCCTGTACCATGGCCGCAATCACATGTGTAGTATGTGTGTGTACCTGGCAGCATGTATACTCTGTGACAGCAGTATGCTGGCTATATTAACAACTGTGCACATATGTCAGGTAGGGGTATGGCATCAAAGACTAGGGTGGCTTACCATTTAAACTGTTAAATGTGCATTGCATTCATTGCATGGGATGACAATATTCATCATCCATTAGCTTGATACATACCTCCAGTGTGAGGTTGTGCATTGTATCCCAAACAGTGTGCCGAGTGCTGGTGTTTACTAGTTTGTTGTACGGAGTGTGGCAGGCACTGTCAGACAGTTGTGGGTTGAGCACTGATATGTGGTATCGAACATGTGTATCCCCTGATAGACAGACAGATGCTATATATGGCAGTTAAGTGATATCAGTACATTAGAATATTAAGTGTGCCACATGACTTTCTCACATATTTTTCTTTTCCTTCCAGGGTGATGGTGCATCAGCGTAACCCTCCTTATACAGCAGCAGAGGATCAGGAGATCCACCAGAGCCTGGTGCAGAATTTCTCTGTGTTGTTTTCCAGGACCAGCCAGAACCAGCATGAGAGGGCTGCACTGTGGCAAGATCTTGTCCGTCGGGTAAATGACATAGGCATGCATAACCGGACATATGAGCAGGTACGCCATCACTCCAGTGATTTAATTAGACATGTCCGGCAGCGTGCATCTGATATCCACAGACAACAGCTTCCCACAGGTGGTGGGGTACCTATCCACCCCCCCTCACCAGTGTGGAGGAGCACCTCCTAAGTGTTGTGGCTCCAGGCCAACAACAACAATATCCACAAACATGTGTCATCATGGAGGCCGGAGCCACCCAGCATGTTGAAATGGAGTGTGCAGGTAACATGCCATATCTGTAGTTGACTGTTCTCTGTACTGGTAGTTTATGTGTGTGTGAGATATGTACTGTGTGTGTAGCTGTTAACCTGCCTATTCTTCTGCAAGATTGATATTCTGAGCATAATCTGTACACCTGTGAAAGCCACCTGTTGTACTACTGTACTTTATCATACTCACAGTATCAATGGCACAGTTGTGGCCACTGGCAATCACTGTCATATTTTTGCAGGTCCCTCTGGAGTGACAGCAAGGCAGCCAATCCATGCTGGTGAGTGTGTAATAACAATACTATTGCTAATGACATGTGCATGTCATATGGAGGTGTAGTGTGTGCACATGTAACACCTACGCATAATGCATGCTGTGCATGTTTGCTGTGAGACTATGCATATCCCATTATTCTCAGTAGCTGCCTCACTCACATGCATTACACAGAGCAAGACACACATGTGGCACATTGGCAACACAGTACTGGACATTGTATAGGCATACCTGATACACATGTACACAACACACACATGTGTGGCATAGACACTACACCTTAGCCTGCTACACATGTCCAATTATGACACCTGTTGTATGGCCACCCTTCAGTATCCCACTTATCCTCTATGCAGCACACATACTATACCTGAGGGGTAGAGGCCTACCATGTCTTTGTGCAACAGTCTTGAACAAATAATACATTCATGTTAGGCAATGCTCACTACTGGCCACCTTACACACCCATGTAGAAGTGGCTGTGTAATTGTGAATGTAGTCATGTTGCTGCACTTCAGGTACAGCATGCTAGCTGCCTGTCTGGCACACATTATTATTGTTGACTGACCACAAGAAGCATGTTGATCACGGCTCACGTTACTACACCACATCCAGTTCCACTGACCACAAAAGTACACATAGCAGTTATTGCGTAGCACCTTCATGTGTTGTGTGTCTGTGTGCAAATATATGCACCCACAGCTTGTAACACTTGCACAACATTGTTATGTCCTTGTACACATTGTGTCCCAGGGTGGAGACAATCACTGAACAACTACACACAACCATCAAGTACACGTATACTGTTATTAACAAGGGCTGTCTACACTTGCACTGCATGTTCCTGTGAAACACATAATCTGCATGCTGACACGTGTGCAGTGATGTTTTTCCTTGTAATACTGTCACCCACCCTCAAACAGTATTGTGTATGTGTTGGATTGCAGGTGTGTCTGTGTTTGTATCTGCTGTACTGAGGAGTGTGCCTGTGTGCATGTGTGCCTGTGTGCATGTGCGCCTGTGCGCATGTGTGCATGTGCGCTTGTGTGCATGTGTGCATGTGCGCATGTGTGCCTGTGTGCATGTGTGCATGTGTGTATGTGTGCATGTGTGCCCATGTGCATGTGCGCCTGTGCGCATGTGCGCATGTGTGCCTGTGCGCCTGTGCGCATGTGTGCCTGTGTGCCTGTGTGCCTGTGTGCTAACATTGTGTACACATTTGTAAACTGTGTTTCCTATCTTCCTCTCACAGGTTCTGATGTTGCTCTGGTGGAGTGCAGCAGGGAACCTGAAGCCACTGCTGGGGATAGTGATAATGATGATACATGTGTAATGGCACAGGGAGGTGTGACAGGGTCTGTCGTTGGTCAGCCAATCGACATTACACAGCAGTCAGCCCCATCAATGCGCACAGTCATCCTGCCAATACATCCATTGTCACCAATGTCCTTAGCTGAGGGACAGCATACAATGGGCATTGACCAGGGTAGTGTGGTATCATTGGCACATGCATCCCCTCACAGCAGCCATGGCCAGATTCCTGACATGGTACCACACAGGCAGATGTCCAGGGGTTCTCGTGGGAGCATCCGTGGTCGTACTGCCCCTGTCAGACGTGCCCACAGAGGTCTTTCAACCTCAGCTATGTTCCGGGCTGTAATGCAGGCACAGGCACATATGGAACGGTACACCAGACAGGGTCTGAGGGAGCTTAGAGCACATCGCACTGCTATGAATGACACTATCCGTGATGTTGCGGCTGCCATCTGTAATACCAGCGAGGTCATTGATAGACGTTGGGGGGACACATTAGATCTCTTCCACAACTACATGTCCAGGAGCCAGGACAGTGCAGGATGGTTGAGGCATCGACGTGGATGTATGCCAGCAACATCATCAGCTGGCAGTCGTCACGGACGACAACAAACCCGCAGCCGCTCCCATAGTGCCAGTATCAGCCCCAGCAATGCTGGGTCTGTGCTGTCATTACACCGTCCTAGAAGACCACGTGCACGTGGCTCTGGACAGTCCCAGCAGGGACACGTGTCCAGTCAACAACCCACTGCTTCTGATGACAGTACCCAGTCTGGCTTAGTACCTGATATTGTCTATAGCACCCCTGCCAGGCACAGGTACAGTGTCCGTGGCCAGAGACAGTGATCTGTATGACCTGGCAGGTACAGTCTGTGGCTGTCCACAAACACCCGTATATGGCAGCCACATGGTGGAACTGTGTGCAAGCATACACACACATAATGCTAACACCTAGGGCTAACACATACACACACACACATCGCATCAACATTGCCCCATGTTGTACTGTTGTCCCTCACTAACACACACACACATACATGTCGATTGGATGTGTCAATAGCAGACTCTGGCAAACCAAGTACACACCCTGTGCATATGATGAAACTGTGCCACCTCCTGCCATCTGTAACATTGATGCAGGAACAGGATAGCATGGTGCTGATGCACAGGGTGACTACATAGTACTGTAGTAATAATATCATGTTGTTAACAGTACAGTGTAATGATATCATTGTGGGTATATTCGAGCATGCATGATGCATTAACTATGATTGTCATTGTAGTTTTGTATACACCAGTGTTAATTCCCAAAGTGTACTGTCTGCACATGTGCCACATGGCTGTTGTGTGTACCTGTGCCTGCATGTGTTGGGGTGTGGACAGTACATGTGTGATGTTTGCAGCACAGAGTTGCAGGTGTACATTTGTGAACATGGTTAGCATGGAACATGACATGGTTTGACAGTATGCTGTGGGTGATACGGTTTCCATATGTCAATGGTCTGCATTCTGGTACTATACACAGCCTATATAGCCTGACATTCCATGGTCATTACATGGTGTCTCCTCAACTGATACACAGATGTAGGAACCTGGTGTCAGTGATATCCCTGCAGTACTACACTATACCAGTAGCCATTCTTACTGAGCCCCACACATCCCTGGGAACAATACTCTTTGGCATATAGCAGTCTCACGTACATGTCAACACACTACGGATATGTCCATCCACAATTGCAAATGCATACAGTGGCCTACAATGCATTCTACACATGACACACCTAACCACCACAAGGGTATCATACAGACAGATACCTGTTGTCCAAGCCATGCTGTATTGCTGTAATGCAACTGTAGCATTGTCATCGGCATGTAGTTAACATAGTTTTCCAACAGTACCATGTAGGTGATAGCACCCATCATGTAGAACGGGTAATGGTGTGTACATGTGGACAAGTGTTATCTTGTCTAACCTGTGATATTCACATTTCCAAAGGTATTCTGCAGTCCCTCAGTGTATCACCTAAGCAAGACAGTGTCTGTATGCATATCGGCAACAGTTGCCATACACCTACACTGGATGTCCATCACTCACAGACTTTGCTGTGTTTTAACATGTCTGACATATACTCCAGACATGAACCCTCACCCACATTAATCTATCAAAGCTTTCACGGATGTGTGTCACATAGTTGGCCTAGGACACAGATCACTGCAGTAGCCTGCATTGTCACCAACATACATGTATGGCCTAAGGTCTGGTAAGCTGCGGCACATGCTGGCAAAGGTAACAACTGTAATCATATGAGGCAGGCTTCACACATAGGAACTATTAAAGGTCACAGGTACATATCTGTATGTGGCACACACATACCTGATGTGTGCATTGAAATTACTGTTATAATAATATGTCATACAATAATAAAAGCAAGACACACAATACATTGACAAATTGTGTAACAAACACATGTCATTTGTAGGATTCAAACCCCTACCTAACTATGTCATGATACTTGAGATAGACACATTAGTGCAGTGCGCTACTCGCATTACTGGATGATTTCCTTTCTCCTGCTGTATTTATAGAGTGCTGACATCATCAGTCTTTCCAAAGAGGAATGTACATCTTTTAGTGTGTTATCCCAGTCTTCAAAAAGGCCATTCCTTTCATAGAGAATTGCTTACATACACCCCCCCCGCTACTCCACACACACACAGCGTTTGCAGGATTCAACCCCCTATCTAACTATGTTATGATACTTGACAGAGCCGCATTAGCTCAGCACGCTATTTGCATTACTGGATGATTTCCCTTCTCCTGCTGTATTTATAGGGTGCTGACATCATCAGTCTTTCCAAAGAGGAATGTACATCTTTTAGTGTGTTATCCCAGTCTTCAAAAAGGCCATTCCTTTCACAGAGAATTGCATACATACACACCCCTACCCCCCCCACAGCGTTTGCATGATTCAAACCCCTACCTAACTAGGTTATGATACTTGAGAGAGACACATTAGCACAGCGCGCTATTCGCATTACTGGATGATTTCCCTTTTCCTGCTGTATTTATAGGGTGCTGACATCATCAGTCTTTCCAAAGAGGAATGTACATCTTTTAGTGTGTTATCCCAGTCTTCAAAAAGGCCATTCTTTTCACAGAGACTTGCATACATACACACCCCCCTGCCACCCCACACACACAGCGTTTGCAGGATTCAAACCCCTACCTAACAATGTTATGATACTTGAGAGAGACGCATTAGCACAGCGAGCTATTCGCATTACTGGATGGTTTCCCTTCTCCTGCTGTATTTATAGGGTGCTGACATCATCCGTCTTTCCAAAGAGGAATGTACATCTTTTACTATCCCTCAGTATGGGGATAACAATATCTGTGCATTAACAGATGCCTAGTTCAGGGTCACATATGCACACTGGCACTGCCAGGTTATGTTCTATACCATGCTTTGTGACCACAGGACTTGTAACACACAACACAAGTAGGGGGTGTATCCATATACATCACAGATACACACACCTCTGGGTTGATACCACTGCACTAAGCATGACAGGCCATACATATACAACTACCATTGTGCAAAACTGCCTTTTGGTTTGGTGTGTAGTTCAGACCACCACCACCCCCACCCCCCATACCCAGGAACCGCACTCGGCTTTCCTGGGAACAGTGTAGGATATGAAGGTCTTCACACACACCATTATAGTGGTTGACTTCAGGTACACAAATATTGACTGGGGATACTACTCAGGCCCTCAACAACATCAGCCTACAGCCACTACAATTTGTGGATCCATGTGCTATGGCACAACCAGTCACCACACCCACAAGGGGGAATACATATTGGACCTGATCATCACCAACATGGGGACTCTATGTTCCACACCAGAGGTAGAACCCTCATTGTTAAGATCAGACCACAAACAACTTTCCCTGAACATCCATATCCCGTCTCCACCCCCAGCCAAGGAAATCACTGTAAAGAATTTCTCAAAAGCAGACTTTGCACTTGTGAAGATTGGGGTGGAATACTTCAAAGGCCCCATGCTGGAGGATAATACAGCCCAATCTGCAGAATCCTTTGCAAACACATTGTATGAGCACCTGCAGGTATGCATTGATCATGCTATCCCAAATAAAACCATGACTCCTCCAAAACAGGAGACCTGTCTGGTTGACCCCGGCCATATATAAGCTGTATAACAGAAGGAGGAAGCTACTACATAACAGAGCAATATTCCACAGAGGGAGGACATCTCTGAACAGCATTGGCAAGACACTTCAATCCCTCATATAATCATCACTTGCACGTTTTGACAGTGAAAGTGACCAGACACTACAGATAGTCACAAGGCCTTCTTTAGTTATGTCAGGAATATGTGTGGAAACAACCCAGATATGCTCTGAATTGTTGCATAACAGCACAAAATATGCCAAACCTACGGACATAGCCTACACCCTGGCAGACAGTCTGCACAAACGCCCCCCCTTACCCCCCAAGGGTACAGATGCCCATCCCAAATGAATGTAACCTCCCTGACATCACAGATGCACAGGTGAAAGGTGCCCTCTCCACAGCAAATAACACAGCATATGTATGGGACCGGACGGTGTCCCAGGCTGTGTCATACACGAGCTCTGAGTAGAACTGAACACTCATATTAAGTCACTGTTCCAACTTAGCCTTACTACAGGATATGTACCCTGAGAATGGCATACAGATACAGTGCTCCCACTCCACAAAGGTGGTGTCACAACGGACCACAGGAACTATCACCCCATAAGCCTGACTAGTGTGGTAGAAAAAGCTATGGAGCGTATTATCATGGAAGTCATAATCAAAAACATTGTGAGCCTCCAGACAGTGGATCATACACAATTCGGCTTTGTTAAGGGCAGATCATGCCTCTTACACATAGTTCATATTTTTGAAATGGTTACTGAAGCCATGGATGAGGGAAAGGTAGTTCACACAGTCTACCTGTACCTTGCAGAAGCCTGCAACACAATACCCCACTTAGGCATCATACATATGCTTACCAGCTTAAATATCAACCCCTATATCACTAGATGTGTTGCTATCTGCCTCAGGGATGGAATCCAGATGGTCAGAATTGCAGGTGCCATGTCCAATTCCAGACCAGTTACAACTGGTGTCTCACTGGGCTCAGTTGTAGGACCTGTCCTGTTTGGTATGTACTTCTCTGAGGTTCAGACTAACACGAGGGGGATTATGTCTAACAAATGTCACAGATGACTGCTAACCGGGGGCCAAAAGCAACACTGCAGCTGACACATGCTTCCTCCATAAGGGTCTCACAGAGATGGATGCTTGTTGCCAGAGCCATGGCCTCGTGCTAAATGCTAAGACATGCATAGTCATCCCCTTTGGGGAAAACAAGGTGCACACAAATCACCACATAAGTGGCAATCCATTAAGTACAGAAGATGTATTTACAGATTTGGGGACCAACATAGATCGTAACCTCTCCTTTGCTAATCACATTGACAGAGTCATTGCAAAGACCTTTATATAGCCCTCCTTATCACATGGGGGTTTGCATGTAGATCATGGGAGGTCATTGTGGCCCTCTACTAGTCACTCATCAGGCCCATGTTTGACTACAATGGCCCTTTTGAGGTGTACCTTACCCAACACCTGCAGCAACTACAGTGTCCACAATAGTACCTCACCAAGAGGATCATAGGCTACACACAGATGTCCTATGCAGCTCAACTAAAGGATCTCCAGCTCTACTCAGTTGCTTAACGCCTACTCAGAGGTAATCTATGCCTGACATACTCAGCCATGTCAAACCCAGAAGTAATGGACATGCTCCACCTCATAACATCCAAGACCCGTAGAGCTACACACTCCAGGGACTTAAACCTCAGCACAAAACTAAATAGGACATGCTGCATGGACAGATTCATTACCCAGAGGCTCCCCTCACTCTGGAATTGAATCCCAATTAAAGTTAGACATAGCCCCTCCCCAACCCTCTTCCAGCAAAATCCAGCCGCATGGATGGGAGATTGCAAATTCACCCCTGGGATATCCACTGTGTCCCTGCTTGACAGAGGCACAGCAAACTAGTCTTAAAGGGTGCCTTCTGTGACCTACTTTACAGAGGCACAATAAGCTACTCTACTGGGGAGGCAGACGCCAAATACACTCTGCCTAGGCTTATAAATTCCCTAGGGCAGACAGCCTAATATCGACCTCTGCACCTATGTTTATGTTGGGGATGCACAATATTTGTTGCTGATACTGTTTGCAGGTCTTTATTGCCGTAGCTTTCCCAGTTTCTATGAACAACTTGTGTATCTGCGTAACATGTTTGATCATGACAGGGTTCCAGTATATTAATATATGTGTCTGTTGTCATTTAACTGTGTGCACAGGGCAGATTGCTGGATCGTGGGAGGTTCCTGGCTTAACACATAGAACTGCCAGATATGTGTGGCCGACTGCTATACTCAGACATGGCCTAAGTGTGTGAGCATGCCCAGTTCAGGCTTTCCATGGTTTGTTGCCTGACATATGTCTCATTTATCCAAGTGTGTGAACATGCCCAGTGTGACCTTTCCATATGTTGTGATCTGAAGTCCACTACATTTGTGGCTGTGTGTGAACATGACCAATATTGACATTTATACTGTGTGTGTTGGAAGTCATGTTGTGTTCTTTCTGCCAGACTCCTTTGTGTCATAACTCAACAGGGATTGTGCTGTGCCTGCAGGGTTTTCATGGGATAGTTTGCAAAGACTTGTCAACATTCTTTCATACTGGCTGAATACTGCAATACTGTCATGGTGTACTGGTTCAGTACTTTCACTATGATGCACAGTATCATGGGTTTGAATCCCATCACTGCTTTAAATGTTCATACTGAGCAGACCAGACTGGTTAAGGGCCAGTTGGGCAACTATGAGCATGTTGCATTTTGTTCAGCTATGGCCTACTTAAACCAGGCTTGTCCAACATTGCTGTGTATTCACCAACTTGGGTGGACATTGCCAAACATTACTCCACATTGACCACAGCTGTACTAGTTGGTGTGTGTGATTCTCTTCATAGGTTCATACTAGGCTATCTGCCCTAGGGCATTTATAATCCTAGCCAGAGTGTGTTTGGCTTTCAACACACATTTTAAGTGGAGTTTGCCATGACATTTTTCAAGGTTAGTATACTCTGCCTCTGTCTAACAGTGACATAGAAGTGATACCCAGGGTAAACCTACAATCTCCCATCCACTCATCCAGATTCCTCTTGAAGAGAGTCAATGAGGGACTCTGGCTAACCTGGAGTGGGAGTTTACTCAAGAGTGGAGGGAGCGTCTGGGTTATGAATCTGTCACTCCTGCATGTCCTATTCATTTCAGTCCTGAGGTTCAGGTCTCTTGAGCGCGTAGCTTGATGGGATTCTGATTTTCCAAGGTGCAGCATGTCCATTGATTCCAGGTTGGACATGGCTTTATACATCAGGCACAGATCACCTCTGGGCAGGCGGTATGCCACTGAGTGCAGCTGCAGTTTCTTTAACCGGGCAGCAAAAGGCATGTGTTTGAGCCCTTTGATTCTCCTGGTGAGGTACTTTTGCGGTCTTTCCAGCTGCTGCAGGTGTCTGATAAGGTACATCCCACAAGGGGCATTGTACTCAATTATGGGCCTGATGAGGGATGAGTAAAGAGGCACAATGACCTCCCCTGATCTAGATGTGAATACCTTCATGATTAGGTGGGCTATATGAAATGTTTTTCTAAGCACTTTGGCCACGTGGTTGTCAAATGAGAGATTGCTATCAACTTGGGTCCCCAGGTCCCTTATCACTTCTTCCATACTTAATGGGTTACCACCTATGTGGTAATTTGTGGGCACTTAGTTTTTGCCAAAGGGGATGACTATACACTTTTTTGCGTTTAGCTTGAGGACATGGCTCTGGCATCAGTTGTCTGTTTCTATGAGGCCCTTTTGTAGGATGCCTGTGTCAGCTGGAGGGTCGATTATGGCACCCAGTTTGCAGTCATCTGCAAACTTGTTCAGCCACAGTCCTTCTGTGTTGGCTTGTACCTCCGAGAAATATATACCAAACAAGGGGGGGGGGGTCCCAGCACTGAGCCTTGTGGGATGCCACTTGTAGCTGGTTTGGGGTCTGACATGGCTCCAGCATTTCTGACCATGTGGGTTCTGTCCTTGAGCCAGTTTGCAACCCATCTAGTAACATAGGGGTTTATATTGAAGCTGGTGAGCTTATCTATAATGATCAAGTGGGGTATTGTATGGTAGGCTTTTGCGAGGTCCAGGTAGGCTGTGTGGACCACCTTCCCCTCATCAATGGCCTTGGTGACTGTTTCAAATTACTCAATCAGGTTTAAGAGGCAGGATCTGCCCTTAACAAAGCCAAACTGGGTAGGATCCAGTGTCTGTAGGTCCCCAATATCTTTATTTCTGAGGTCCATGATGATCCTTTCCATAGCTTTGCAGACCAAGCTAGTCAGGCTTCTGGGCCAATAGTTTGCAGTATCCATTGAAGCACCACCTTTGTGGAGAGGGACCACTGTTGCTGTACACTGCTCTTTGGGTACATATCCTGTGGTAAGGCTGGGATTGAACAGTGGTTTTATGTTTGTGTTCAATTCTTCTTGGGGTTCATGTTGGACACAACCCAGGACACCGTCTGGTCCCATTGATGCTGTGTGTTTTGCTTTGGAGAGGCTGGCTGTTACCGAGCATCTGAGATGTCAGGGGGCCAGCACTCTGCTGGGATAGATATTTGCCCTTTTGGTGGGGAGGGGGGAAGTTTGCACTGAACCTGTCAGCTCGGATGTTGGCAATGTCTGTGGGTTTGGTGTATTGTTTGTCATTTTGGACTAATTCTGAACATATCTGGGAATTCCCACCCAGGTTCCTACCATAACTAAAGAAAGCCTTGTGATTATCCTTAGTGTCCTGTACAATTTTATCTCAAAGATGGCCTTAGACGATTTTATGTGTGGCCGTAGTTTTTCAATAATATTGATCAGAGATGCCTTCCCTTTTTGGGATTTTGCTCTATCATATAGTAGCTTCCTCCTTGTATTGTATGTTTTTTTATGGCTGGGGTCCACCAGACAGGATGCCTGCCTTTGGAGGATTGGATCTTGGTTTTATTTGGGATTGCATGATCCATGCATTCCTGAAGGTGTTCATAGAATGCATTTATAAAGGGTTCTGAGGTCTGGGCCATATTTTCTACAGGCACAGGGGCTGTGAAGGATTCCACCTCGGTTTTGAGTAATGTGACATTTGCTTTAGTGAAAATTTTTCACTGTGGTTTTCTGGCAATGGGCTGGGGTCGGGATGTGAATATCCAGTGAGATTACTCTATGGTCTGATCTTACCAGTGAGAGATACACTTCTGGTCTTGGGCATAGAGTCCCCATGTTGGTGATGATCAGGTCCAGTATGTTTTCCCCTCTTGTGGGAGTGGTAGCAAGTTGTTCCATAGCATTTGAGTTTATAAATTCTAGGAACCTTTGGGCTAGGGTGTTGCAGCTAGGGTAATGCTCCCAGTCTATGCTTGGGTAGTTGAAGTCACCCAGTATAATGGTGTTTGGGGAGACCTTCATATTTTCATGTGTTCTCCAGTCAGCCAAGTGTGGTTCCTGGGTTTAGGAGGGTGGTCTGTAGCAGGCTATGAAGTGGAAGGCGGTTTTACCCACTGTTAGTTGCACATGAATAGTCTCTGATGCTTCATGCTGTGCCACCAACCTGGGGATGTGGGTATCTTTGACAAATATTGATACTCACCCTCCTTTTGTAGTTTGTTCCATGTTTTGTGGCTGTAAAGCATGGTATGAGGTGTAACCTGTTAGTGCTAGGGTGCTCTTGGTAGCCTTGAACCAGGTTTCTGTTACTGCACAGATATCAACATTCTCTATGCTGAGGAGAGTTTGGAGTGCATGCATCTTGCAGTTTAGACTTCTGGCATTGAGTAGCATTACTTCTAGTTTCTTATCCCTTGTGATACCTATGGAGGTAGGTTTGTTTTTTGAGCCTTACCTAAAAAAGGCACTATGGGGGTGACAAGAGCCTTTGGCAATATCCAAAAGGCCACAGGTGACAGGTGAAAGCCATCCCTAGTGAAGCATCATGTCTTGTCGAGCATGTCATCCCAGGCTGACAGGCATTGGATCCTCTTTCACTGACACCAATACTTAAGCCAATTGTTGTAATTGATCATCTTGTCTTCATATTGTGGCATCATGTTTGGTGAGGGTAGGATGATACTCAAGGTCATCAAGTTTGCATATACTAAATGGTGGAAATGCTGTTTAGCACTACCTTACATTGCTTAACACATGGCAATCATGTCTCAGGTGGTGCTGCAGGGCTGCCTATGTCAGATGCACATACTACACTCCCTGCACATGTTTGAAAGTAGGTTGTGTCAACTTAGGCATCCCTTTCACTATATGTGGGAGTCAGAGAGAGGTATAATTTCCAGGGTTCCTACTGAGCCAGTGTATGTGCTATGCGTTGCCTCTTTGCCAAGGCCAAGGGGGCAGGCTCAGGTTGTTCCTCCTCTGAGTCACGCTCTGCCTGTGATGGCCTTGGCAATGGTGGGGAGCTGTTTGGCCCAGGCCTATGCTGGTCCTGCTGCAGCTGTTTTCGCAGAATCATATTATGTAGCATAGCACATACCATGACAATTTGGGTACATGTAGTTGGTGAGTATTGCAAGGCTCCACCAGATGTGTCCAGGCACCGGAACCGTGACTTGAGCAACCCAAACACACGCTCAATTACATTTCGTGTTTGTGCATGTGCCTCATTATGGTGTTCCTGTTCAGGTGTGTGTGCTTTCTGATGGGTGTCATCAGCCACGGCTCCAATGCATAGCCAGCATCCCCCACTAAGTGACTATGTGGGATGTCCCCATTGGCAAATGTCTGGTACAGCTGCGTCAGATGCCAGATATGGGAATCATGGTAGCTTCCAGGGCAGCCAGCACACACTTTCATTATTATGCCCTGGGCATCACACACGACCTGGCAGTTGATGGAGGGAAAGCCCTTGCGGTTAATGTAGGCCCTACCCCGCTCACCGGCTGGTGCTTTGATGAGTATATGCGTGAAGTCTATTGCACCCACTACCTCAGGGTATTCGTCTATTTGCTGGAAGAGACGCATATTGCTGGCCAATACCTCATGGGAATTGGGGAAATATATATGATCACCAACATGTGCTGACATGGCATCCAGGAACTGGTGCAGTACCCTGGATGCTGATGCCTGTGATATCCCCATCATATCACCAGTTGGTCTCTGGAAGGTACCTGTTGCTAGTATTCTTAGGCTAACACATACCTTGGTTTCCACTGGGATGGGTTCCCCTCTGTTGGTTCTGTATGTGAGGCGTGGCCTGCACAGCTCAACAATTTGCTGCAGGAGGTCTCTGTCCACTCTATAGCACTCCACTATCTCCAGCTCATGTAACCCCTGGTAGGTGACCCTGGGCCTGTACACTCTTCTCCGTCTCCTCACTGTGGGTTGTCCGGCAGCATTTGCATTGTCACCACCCTCAGCATGTTGCATATGTCACCTTATAACAGCAATGGCAGCCCCTAGCATTTTTTGTCTGAGTGTAGCTTTTTCAGTTTTCACTTCTAGTAGCTTACTCCAGTGTTGCAGTGTCTCTTGAGAGTAACAAACTGCACTGTTGTTTGCAGAGTTTTAAGTGCTGGGCTGGGCTAGTATTCTGCCTGTGTAATTGCCTGATTCTGATTGTTTTCACCTGCTAGCTCTACTAGTATTACCTGGTAGCTTCCTACTATTTGTTGTGCTTCCTTTTTCCTTTCTGTTTCCTCAGGGGGGAGTGGCGCGCATACAAGCGCAGACACGCTGACAGCAGCTCACATGTGCACACACATGCTTAGACGGACTACAACTTGCTTATTTGGGTTAAAACGTGCGCACACCAGCGCAAACACGCTTACAGGTCTTTAAACAGCCATATACATGCTTACTCTGGCTTAAACGTGCGCACTCACGCTTTCACGCGTGCACTCTGTCTTACTCAGGTTTACAGGCGCGCACACGCACGCATACCCACTCAGCAAGAAACTTTGGTTTTATCTACAGTATACAACTTCCATTTCTTGGCTTTCCCTGGCCTACCTGTTGACACACCTCTTTCCATGATGTCTAACTGACAGCTGACACATGCCACTCTGCTCCTATGAGCTTCACTACTTTCATACATACCACCTTGTGATGTCACCTATCTCCTACTATATTACTCCCCATATCCTGCTCCTACACTCCACTGACAGTGCTCATTTGCTATGTAAAAGTGCGATTCACTATCCTAACACTCATTTACATAGGATTTCCTACTAATGCTTGGTTACATGTCTTAGACTGGGCTTCTCCCCTTAGCAACCCCTACTCGGTGGCCATGTTGTCTTCAGCCTGCTATTCCCTTACATTGTAATTTAACAGTTTTCATAGATTCCACATTTGTGGCTTTTATTTTCTTATTTTATGATTTTTTTTTAGCGCACCCCATTTGCCCGGCGCTGCACTACGCTTAAGCATCGGAAATCACCGAAAAAAAAAGTATTTTTATTTTAATTTTGCATCTGGGAACTTTTCCAATGGCCGTATATTTGGCCATTGGCATGCTTCCTCAACCATATGCAACCTTTATTTGGAACTGACAAGGCTCCATTGTGCTATTTGCAGAACGGTACTCAGTTGTCAACTGAGTACATTTCTGCAGCTAACACAGCTCCTACTCGGACAGGTTTGTGCTTCCTGGATCGCAAATTTACCTCATTTGCATGCCTTTCGGCTGCAAGTGAGGTAATTTGCATATCCTAGCCCTGTCCATGTAGGAGACATTTTAGGAGCTCTCTTACACACCCCTACAAGCTGTTCCTGGATCGAACGTCGGACATGATGGCTGCATGGAGTCTTATTCTACTCATACACTCCGTGCAAGCCATCGTGAATCCGGCTAAATGACTTGAGAGGGATGTGGAAGACAACAATGTTATTTCACAAACAGATGGAACACCTCCAGACTGGGAGTGCTTGGCAAGTCCTCATTGTCTGTTCTTCCCTAGAAAAACAAGAGTTGTGTTATCACTGGTTCAGCAGAGAATTTTCATCTCTGATCCAGAGTCCATTCTGGAAATGACCAAAGCCCAACTAAACTTTCCCCGACTTCTGATTTTCTCTTATTGCTGGGAATGTTGGCACCAGAACTGGCATGGGCTCTTCTGCATTGTGGAATAGAGTGTTGTCTAGTCTCAGATCTAGCACCAACAGTAGTGAGAATTTTCACTCTTTTTCCATATCTTCCTCTCTCTCTTCATCTGGGGGATTGAATGAGGGTTTGCCATCAAAAGGAGCTTAAAGGAATGATATCTTAAAATACTCAGCACAATCAGTTAGGCACAAAGAGGCATGATTGTAGATAGTGATAGTCACACCAGTCCCTGCTGACTTCACTCCACCATCTGTGAAGTTATGCATCAGGCACATAATGAAGTTAGAGATGGATAAAGTTGTTGTTACTGCAGAACAAAACTTGGTTTTAAGTTCATCATCCATCCAAGTTTCCATTGTCTTGGTCATCTCATCTCCAAGCTCACCCTGGAACCACATCATATGAGACAAATAGTTTACTGCCCTGATAGCTACAGTACAGAACATGTGTACATGCTTCCCAAAGTGATCCATTACCCTAGAGTCTTAGTCCATAAGATGAACCCCAAGATTCTCTGGCATTGGAAACTTCTTCAGGGCTGCTGCAGCAATGATATAATCAATCACAAAGTCCGAACCTCACAGTTTCAATCCTGAAACTGATGCACCAACATCAGACTTTCTCCAAGCCTCCCTGATAACAGCTGTGATAATCTTGTCCTCGGGGGTATTCATCCAGAAGGATTGCAGAAGTGACTGAAAAGCTTCTTGAAAGATCCATTGTGAAGATTTACTGGGCATGTTGCATCTTTAGGTCATCCACCTTCTTCTCATCAATACTAAAATCTAAAATCTCTCCAAACAGGGTCACCTGGGATTTTGGCAGGGAATCATGCCATATCCTTGCAACCTATAAGTCCCCCTCCATATTCCAAAAAACCCATACATACAACCTGTCTAAATGTACTAGAGTCCCTCCTCATTCAAACCAATATGATATTCATGGGGGATCTCAACTACCCCTCCATAGACTGAGAATCCTACAACACTTCTAATGCACAAGTCCAGCAACTTTTAAACTTCGGTAATACCAACATCCTGGAACAGTTGGCCCATTCTCCTAGCAGGGGTACAAAGATCCTTGACCTAATACTCAGTAACATGAGGGGTGATGTTGCTCACCTAATTTAATGTCTTTGCTCAACAGATCTGACCATAAGGGAGTATTTCTTGAAGTAAAAATGTAATCTGGGGATCCAGCGAATCCAAACATCTTTAGTAACTATTCCAAGGCTAACATCTCTCTACTAAGTGACACCTTGTCTAAATTCCAAGCACCCACAAATCCAGTAAAAACCATAACAAATGCTGAACTATTTATAAAATCTCTGCACAGCCATATTAACAGATGTATAGAGTGAGCTGTGCCCACTCATATTAAGAATAAGACAAATTTAAAGGACAAGTCACCCTGGTGGAATTACATAATTAATCAGTTATACAACAAAAGAAAACATCTTGGACAAACAAAGGAAGAACAAAGCCCAACATACTAAAAAGCTCCCTGACCAAGCTAAACAGGCAGCTAAGAGGATTCATTAATACTTTAAAAGCTAAATTTAAAAAAAAAAAAACAGCTTCTCAGGCAAAAGACAACCACAAAGTTTTCTACAGCTATGTCCATAGCTTCAGGGGAAATACACAACAATGTGCAGAACTTATAGTAAATGGCATCACCCACACTGAACCAGAGGCCATTGCCAACCTTTTGGCTGACAGGTTCAGTTCAGATTACTCCTCCCCACTCCCCTCCTAATAGCCCAAAGTAAATATCACATACCACAATCCCCCAACCATTACTAGTGAACGAGTTATCAATGCACTTTCCTAGCCCAAAACACTGCTTTTATTGGCACTGATAACATTGCAGGATGCTAAATAAATAAATAGCATGAAACATGACCTCTCTGATCCACCTGGATCACTTTTCAACTGGAGACTATAGTCAGGTTTTGTGCCCAAGGAATGGAAGATGACTACAGTCATTCCCTACACAAAGGAGGTCAAACCACTGATCTGGGAGTCTACATGTGCATATGTCTGACCAGCCTGGTGTGTAAGGACATGGAAAGAATCATCATCGACATGATAAATGAGGACATAGGTGACCTGCAAATGCAAGACTCACACATTTTGGCTTTGTTAAAGGAAGGTCATGCCTATTAAATCTGCTGGATTTTTTGAGAGGGTCACCAAATTATTGGATGAAGGGAAGACTGTGCACACAGCTTACCACAACATTGCCAAGGCTTTTAATACAATACTCCAGGAAATAATTTTAGACAAGCTCACTAATTTAGGTATAAAACCTTTTATCACCCACTGAATAGCCAGCTGTCTCACTGACAGAACTCAGCAGATCAAAATAGGTAAGGCCACCTCCACCAAGAGGCCAGTCAATAGCGGAGTCTCCCAGGGCTCTCTATTGGGCCTGCTCTTTTTTGGCATCTATTTCTCTGAAATGAATGCAAATGCTTAAGGTTATGACTGACTTCTTCTTCTTTCGGCTGCAACCATTAGGGGTTGCCACAGCAGATCAGCTGTTTCCATTTCTTCCTGTCCTCTGCATCTTGCTCTGTCACACCAACCACCTGCATGTCCTCTCTCACCACATCCATAAACCTTATCTTAGGCCTTCCTCTTTTCCTGTTACCTGGCAGCTTCATCCTTAGCAACTTTTTCCCAATATACTCTGCATCCCTCCTCAGCACATGTCCAAACCAATGTAATCTTGCCTCTCTGGCTTTGTCTCCAAACCTTCCAACCTGGGCTGACCCTCTAATATACGTATTCCTAATCCTGTCCATCCTCGTCACACCCAGTGCAAAGCTTAACATCTTCAGCTCTGGCACGTCAAGCTCTGACTCCTGCCTTTTTGTCAATGCCACTGTCTCCAACCCATATAATATAGCTGGTCTCACTACCCCCTTGTAGACCTTTCCTTTCACTCTTACTGGTACTCATCTATCACAAACCACTCCTGACACTCTTCTGCACCCACTCCATCCTGCCTGTACTCTCTTCTTCACCTCTCTTCCACACTCACCATTACTCTGAACTGTTGATCCCAAGTACTTAAACTCATCCACCTTTGACATCTCTATTCCCTGCATCCTCACCATTCCTCTATCCTCCCTCTCATTCACATGCATATATTCTGTCTCAGTCCTGCTGACTTTCATTCCTCTTCTCTCTATAGCATATCTCCACCTCTCCAGGGTCTCCTCCACCTGTTCCCTACTCTCACTACAGATCACAATGTCATATGCAAACATCATAGTCCACGGGGACTCTTGTCTGATCTCGTCTGTCAACCTGTCCATCACCATTGCAAATAAGAAAGGGCTCAAAGCTGATCCTTGATGTAATCCCACCTCCGCCTTAAACACATCCTTCACTCCCACCTCAGACCTCACCGCTGTCACACTACCCTCGTACATATTCTATACCACTCATACATACTTCTCTGACACTCCTGACTTCCTCATACAATACCACAACTCCTCTCTAGGCACCCTATCATATGCTTTCTGTAAATCCACAAAGACACAATGCAACTCCTTCTGACCTTCTCTGTACTTCTCCATCAACACTCTCAGAGCAAACACTGCATCTGTAGTGCTTTTTCCTGGCATGAAACCATACTGCTGATCACTAATCATCACCTCCCTTCTTAACCTAGCTTCCACTACTCTTTCCCATAATTTCATGCTGTGACTGATCAGTTTAATCCCTCTGTAGTTACTACAGCTCTGCACATCACCCTTATTCTTAAAAATCGGTACAAAAACACTTTTTCTCCATTCCTCAGGCATACTCTCACTTTCCAAGATTTCATTAAACAATCTAGTTAAAAACTCCACTGCCATTTCACCTAAACACCTCCATGCTTCCACAGGTATGTCATCTGGACCAACAGCCTTTCCGTTCTTCATCCTCTTCATAGTTATCCTTAATTCCTCCTTGCTAATCCACTGCACTTCATGATTCACTATCCACACATCATCCAGCCTTAGGTTATGGCTAACTAAGTTTGCAAAATGGAAAACTTCAAATAACTTTTCCTCTCAAAAGATAAGAAAAAATAGCCCAAGATCATTTTTCAGCTGTAGGAGATAGATAAATAGATAGAGAGACAGATAGATACATGGCTAGACAGATAGATAGATAGATAGATAGATAGATAGATAGATAGATAGATAGATAGATAGATACATGGCTAGACATAGATAGATAGATAGATAGATAGATAGATAGATAGATAGATAGACAGACAGACAGACAGATAGACAGACAGACAGACAGACAGACAGACAGATAGATAGATAGATAGATAGATAGATAGATAGATAGATAGATAGATAGATAGATAGATAGATAGATAGAGAAAGATATAGATATACATATGGGTTTACTACAAATGCCCACGTGATTGTATCTAATGACTCACTTGTTCACTGCCAATTGTTCATAAATGCAGCAATAACTCACCCAACTTAGAGTTCACACAAATGGTCTTTCGCTCACTTCTTACAACTCCTCATTTGCATAGCACAAATATGCGTTCATCAAATCAGCAGTAATGGAAATGACACATATAAGGAGACAGAAGTGCCTGCATGTTTTAACTTCTTTAAACCTAAAATCACAAAGGAGAATCCACACCACAGTGTCTTGACCCTGAAAAATGTGTTAGTTTGTATTTGTAGTTCTTTACTATTAGAGAGGCTTTACTGTAGCTGTCAACATACTTAGTTTTGTGCCATTTTGTTTGCAATAAACATTTACATACAATGTGTTCTGCATAAGAAAATCTGTAAAAATCAGAATCATATCTGTATTAGGCTGATATAAGAACTGCATATTTTTATGCAAAATGTGTCATTTTCTGTCATTTTACATATTACAAAAAAAAAACAGTTTTGATAAATCTAAAACAACATCCATTCACAATGCAACCAGATTCTTGCCCTTAAAACCAATAGCACAAGAGACTTACAGTGCATAGCTGATTATCCAAGAATCTCTCCTGTAAATGTTAGAAGAAAATCTTAGTCTTTAAAGAGTAAAATGCTGCAGTTCAGAAATGTATCTATTATGATGGCAGTTATAAAAACTATCCAAAACATGTTATGCTTTCATAACATCATATCTAAAGTAATATGTACTAAAGTTACATTTTTAATAGTTTAAAAACTGTAAAAAATACACAAAACTGATAATATTTACATTAAAATTTATGATGCAGCTGTTCCTTTCCCCCTGAGGTTAGAAGTGCAGTTAATGGTGGCTTACAGTTCCATGCTCAACTATTTTTCCTAAAAAAGATTAATTAAAATATGCTCAACCATGTTGGATACAAACTAAAGGATTCCAAAATATTCTGTCTATTCCATTCTGATTCAGAGACATTGTACAGCAGCAGATAGGAATACCTTATCAGTGACTCATTACCACATCTCAGAATCAAACACTGCACTGTGAGAGCTGACCTCGCTAGTGTTTTTATATCACCTCATGTACTGTGGTAGCATAAGCACCCCTCTCCATACACATACACATAAGTACACATACATGCACATGTGCACATACACACACACCCACACACATGCACACACACACACACACACACACACACACACACACACACACACACACACACACACACACACACACACACATACACACACACACACATAGACATGTGCATGCACTCTAACGCAGCACACATGCATAATTCACTGAAAAAGTTAATAGAATGAGTTTTTTTCCCTCAACATGCATTTTATAAACAATGTGAAATAGGAAACTCTAATGTCTGGCATAAATGGTTGACTGTACTTTTCAGTGATTTATCAGAAAATCATAAATGTTATAAGGAATAGGGTAAAAATGAGACCAAATCAGGGACAGTTCAGAGATATGCTGCATAACAGTAAACCATGCCTCTTCTGATAAACTAAAGATGATTGTTTCAAGCCTTAGTTTCTTCCTTCCCAGCACTGTTCATTTGGTATATATGGGCACTAACATCCCAGTGAAAAAAAAAACACACTCATTACTAACATACTCTGTAAGTCCAACTAAGTCCAGAAGCTTTCTCCTTATGTGCAAAAGGCCCACAAGCTTTGGTTTTAGTGGCTGTTCAACTACACAAGTGTGTACCTTGCAATAATTTCTCCATTCCCATATTTACAAAGTGACATCATTGAAAAGATAGGCATCATGGTTCGGCTCTGAGCCCACTGTTGTTCACATTGGTGATGGACTACATTAACAAACAGCAACCAAGAACAAATACGAAGCTCCGTTCAAACAAACAGATAGTCTTTAATGTAGCTTAAAATCCACCAAATTGAGCGCTTTCATCTGCCCTAAGCAGACTTCATCAGAATAATTAATAAACAGTGCCTCACATTTTTATACCATTCTACAACTGCAGTAATTATTCAATAATTGACAAATTGCAACAAACAAATCAATCATTCCATAAACCTGTTAATAAAACAGTGAATATAAATAATTAACTTGTCCAAACTGAATTTAACCCATTAGTATATTTCTACTCTTTAATCCTCTGTCAAAAGTGCTACTGTGCATATAAATACTTAAAAATACTGATGCTACATTGCATGTATAGTATACTTTATAATTTGTATATTATTAAATATGTATACTAATATATTTTAATTTAATTAATTGAATTTTTAAATATATTTCTAAGTGTAATTTTGTTGTGACATGCTACAATATGGGTTATTTTATCTCAAAAAATAAACATAAATAACATAACTTATTATATAATAAAATCTAAACATAATACATATACTAAATATTGTTATTGTTAGGTATACTTCACAGGGCTAAGAATAAATAAACAGACATATAAATAGAAATGGAAGACAATGTGGAAATATAAAAATATGGAAATATAAAAAAGCATGAAATTAAAAAGGTAAATTTATAACTATAATAAATAGGAAATTTATATATTAGTGTAGTGTGATGAGTTGTACTCTTAAAATTCACAATCTAAAATATTCTTATTGTCATAAATATTGTCAATTAAAACATATAATGAATAAATATCTAAAACTTAATTAGTAAAAACAATAATTCATAGTCCTAATAAATATTATATTAATATTACAACAGAATCAAACTGAGGCAGCTTTATCAATAAGTATCGCCATTATATTAATATATTCGTTGAGACCAGGGAAATAATTTGATTTTAGTCTCAACTGCCACTTGATCTCTCTCAGTAGTAGGTTGTTCTTAAAATCACTCGTGGAGATCTAGCAAATATATTGTTGGAACTGAAGTTATACCTTAGAAAATTGAATTTAAGTTTAATTAACAATCAGAAAGAACTTTTAAACAAAAGCAATAAAAATATACAGGGAAGCAACTCTGAGGGAGATATTGTTTCTACTTCTCCAATGTTAAAAAGGAGCAGTATTTATAACCCCCCACTACATCCGGTTATTAACATTTTTGAGACCATAGTAACCAATGAAATCTATGAGACATATGGAATATTCAGGGGAAGGTCTACAACTAATAATAATAATTTAAATCAAGCTGAAACAAAACTTCTTGATTCTTTAAGGGAAAAGGTTGATTTAAGGTTTATGCAACCGGATAAAGGAGGGGGAGTAGTTATTTTTGAACAGGAAGCATACAATGATGTGTTAACCAGTATGTTGAGTGATAAGGAAACTTATACAACAGTTTCATTTAATGAAGTTCAAACAGCTTACAAAAGAATGTCTGTTTATTTATTCTTAGCCCTGTGAAGTATACCTAACAATAACAATATTTAGTATATTTATTATGTTTAGATTTTATTATATAATAAGTTATGTTATTTATGTTTATTTTTTGAGATAAAATAACCCATATTGTAGCATGTCACAACAAAATTACACTTAGAAATATATTTAAAAGTTCAATTAATTAAATTAAAATATATTAGTATACATATTTAATAATATACAAATTATAAAGTATACTATACATGCAATGTAGCATCAGTATTTTTAAGTATTTCTATGCACAGTAGCACTTTTGACAGAGGATTAAAGAGTAGAAATATACTAATGGGTTAAATTCAGTTTGGACAAGTTAATTATTTATATTCACTGTTTTATTAACAGGTTTATGGAATGATTGATTTGTTTGTTGCAATTTGTCAATTATTGAATAATTACTGCAGTTGTAGAATGGTATAAAAATGTGAGGCACTGTTTATTAATTATTCTGATGAAGTCTGCTTAGGGCAGATGAAAGCGCTCAATTTGGTGGATTTTAAGCTACATTAAAGACTATCTGTTTGTTTGAACGGAGCTTCGTATTTGTTCTTGGTTGCAGTTTGGTTCTTTCTACATTTGTATACATTAACAAACAGGTCAGAGGGGACAGATCAGCAAAGGTGCTATATACAGACAATGTGGCATTACAGGCAGACTCCGAACAAGAACCTCACCACAAGACAGGGAAAGGGAATGCAAATCTAAAGTCATATGGGATGAAACTAAGTACAGATAAGACAGCAGTAATGGCAGCAAATTGGGGAAATCAGAATAAGCTGAGAACTGAGATAGAAGGGAAGACAGTGGAAGATGTTAATACCTTCAAGTATTTGGGAGGGGTGGTTGAGGGGAAGAGAAGTCTGAATGAAGAGGTCAAAGTTAGAATCAGGGGGCTCAGACAACTAGCACAGAGAGTCAGGCTTAGTGTGTGACAGAAAAATGCCAAAGAAACTGAAAAGTAAGGTTTACAGAACAATGGTGCAACCAGTACTTCTGTGTGGTATAACAACCTGGACAGTGAAGCCAGAGCAGTTTAGGAAGCAAGAAGAGATGGAGACTGAAGTGCCTGAGACAGGTAGTTGGATGCACACTGTGGCAGAGATGAAAAAATGATGACATCATAGCAGAAGCCAAAGCAGCTCCTATTACAGAATAGAACATGGTGGTTTGGGCACGTGCAGGAAAGCAGCAGATGATTGGCTGAAGATGATCTGGGAGAGATAGGAAGAAGGTAAAAGAAAATAAGGACAAAACAATGGATGGACTATGAGAGAGAGATATGACTTGTGACATTTGGACATGACTTCTGAAGAAAGTATGAAAATAGAAGTGAACCAAGAGAGCTAGTGGCAACTGACACAACACCCCAACCCCATATGGAAAATGAGAAAAAGGGGTTGTTGCTAATGATAATGATCAGTGAGAAGATATGCATGGTATTATGCAGGCAGTATAGAAGTCCACTGACCTTTATCTTACTTAGTTCCTGACTTCTTGGCAATCTTCAGTATTATCCAAAGTCCTGGCACCTTTGGTTCTCAAGATCTGAGATCCAGACAACTGCACATGGGACACAACACCACGGCCAGTCTTAAATCTCTCTAAATACACCAAAAGCCTGCTTTTCACTCATTTCATACTGCAGTTCCTGTTTGTATTATACTAACTTACTTTTAGTTTCTCTATTAACAAGTTAAAATCTCGCTAACTATTAAATCATTGTCATATAACTTGTATATATTCTTAACCGATGTTTTCATATTATGTCTAATTCAATATAATTATTTAAACTGTATTTGTTTTTTGTATTATTTTTAAAGACTGTAAAATTATTATTCTAAAAATGTTTTGTAATACTTTGAAGCTTTTCTCCCAGGACCTCCGCTGAAAATGGGCTCCTACCTAGTCAGACTTTCTTGACAATCAAATATCAACAAATAAATAAATCTGGTTTGTCAGAAACATCAACAATCTCAGCAGGCAAATTAGATCTAGGACACGCTCTCCTCCTCTCATCATAAACAGACATTTCAGAAACACGCATCAATTTTTATTAAGAAAAAGGGTTGATACCCCATCATTATAGTTCACTTGCATGTTATCCAGCTCTGTGACTCTGATGAAATTCAGCAAAGGATGCAGCATCGCAAGCTAAGTCTGTTCCTTAGGAGGCAATGGAAGTAGTCTGCCATCAATGACCAATATTCTAGTAAAAATGCATCAAGCTACCATGCATTAACAAGAGAATGATATCAGCAGGTGCTTGTGATTATATACATATTGTTCAAATTTAAATATTATTATAGTCTATAGTAGGTACAACATATGCAAAGTAAGTGGTGCTACATAAAGGAAATACCTTAAAAAAAGATAAAAACCAAACAGAACCACACATGTTGGGGGTTAGGGATAAATTCCCATAAAAACAGAATGATATATCACATATTTACTTTCTATAGCCACAAAGCTTACTTGTCAGTGCAAGTCACTGGTATCATTAACACTGTAACACTGTAGGTGTCATATGTTATTACATTTCTATTTGTTCTAAGACTGTGTAAAACAGTGAAAAGAATTTGGTAGTGTGTTATATTTGTAACACAGTCATTCAGATTGGATAAGCTGTTTGTATGCTGTTTGTGCTTCCCTTAGACACATATATATGTAATGTGAGTTGCTGGTGTTCTGGTTCTCATATATACATGAGTGTGTGTGTGTGTGTGTGTGTGTGTGTGTGTGTGTGTGTGTGTGTGTGTGTGTGTGTGTGTGTGTGTGTATATTATATACATATATATATATATATATATATATATATATATATATATATAAAGAGAGAGAGAGTGAGCTTATTTCAGTCCCAGAAACAATGGGTGCAATTTTTAAACTAGGAATCCTCCCCTGCTGGTCTCACAGTGAGTTTGTCTCCCCAAGCCAACTGTGTCCCATAGTATTTACGGCACCTATCCTGTGGGAAATAACACCACTAACTTAAATAAAAGCAAGTAGAAATTCCAACTGTAATGAAGAACCTTGCAGAACTTAAATCCCCAAGCCAGCTGTGTCCCATAGCATTCATGGTACCTCTCCTGTGGCAAATAACCCACTAACATAGGTAAAGCCAGTGGGAATTCCAACTGTACTGAAAAACCTTGCAGAACTTAAATGTATGTCTCATTATAATACAAATGGCATTAGTAGGTTGTTTTTTTTTTTTTGTTTTGTTTGTTTTTTGTTTTTGTTTTTAATTTGCTGTAATCCTTAATGTACTGAGCATAACTGCATGAGCCAGCAGCAGGGATTTCAGCCCCCACCCCATGCAGGAACATTCTGGTTTCTACCCTTCACGTCCGTAAAAACACTCCACACTAAACTGTAATACTTGCCTTCCAGTCTCTAATGAAACATTTATCCATCTGTTTTTATTTCTATGTGTTATATCCCCACTACCTTCACAGTCTGTCTCTGAGTCAACAATAGCTGATTCATGCACTTACAGCCCTCAGACAAGGAATTTCTTAGGGCATCCAACTGCTCAAATTGAAAGGGCTCTCACTACTTTTTAAAGAAGAAAAAAGCATTAGTAACAAAAGAAGGACTAACATTATACATGTGACTTCACAGCAACTGATAGTTTATTTTTAATTGCACATACCTTGCTTGGCTCATCCTTGTTGTGGTTATGATATGAGTATTATTTTATTTTTTTTTTTGGTATCATCTTTTTTATCTTGTGTTTGTAGAGCTTTGTCAATACTTTTAATGATTATTTACAAGGCATTAATGTTGTTACTCGCATGTCATTTTTATCTTGCCATTTTTTATGTTTTTAAAGTTGCAATGTAACTTGGTTTTGTTATGATATATGTGTATTATTTTTGGAATTATCTTTTTTTTATCATGTTTGTGGAACTTTTCTCTCGGGTCTCCACTGAAAATGGGCCCCCAGCCCAGTGGACTAACCAGGTTAACAAAAGGCAAATAAATAAATGAAATATATACATGCACACACACACACACACACACACACACACACACACACACAAACATATATATATATATATATATATATCCATCCATCCATCCATCCACAACCCCTTTTTCCCATTTTTGCACATATGAGGTGAGGTTGGGGTATCACTTCAACAGTAACAATCATCTTGAGCCAAGGTTTACACCACCAGGTGTCTGCTGCAGTAGTTCTTCCACCTTCCACACTACACAATTGCATACACTCACTGTGCCTAATTTAGAGATATAGATATAAATATAACTATAGATATTAAACTGATTTGATGTACTGGTGAATCTCATGAATGTTTTGTAAGTGATGGTGTTATATTATGCTTATCAGTGTAGTACCATGTTTGGATACTTTGCTCAGTACAGTTGTATATTTGCTCTGCATTACTGTGGTTCTCTAATACGCATACTTCCTGCTAAAACTACTCTTCATACACTGTCTTATCATGACATTACCCTTATATCTCTCCTCTATTTTTCTTCTGCTCTGACTTACTGTTGTCCTTCCTCCATCTCTGTTTTGTATAATAATTACTAACTGTATTGCCTCAGTATAATTTGACAGCTTCGTAAATATGTTTTCTTTTTTTTCTCTTCAGAGTCTGTGGTCACTACATATGACCTCAGTATTCCAAGAGCTCTGCCACAAGGCCCTGCACCTACAAGTCTATTGAGAATTTTGTCATTCTTTAATTTAAGCCTACTTATCATTAAGAACCTTGCAGTGTATTGAACATAGTCAGTTATATACATGCCTGCTCTGTAATTCAAAAGTCCCTGTGTAATAGTAAATGCACTCCAAGGACCTCTTACTAAGTTATCCATTGTCCCATTTTACCTGACAAGTACACTATATTGCATATGTCAGTTATCTAGTCTGAGGAAATGACAGACAACCTCTTTTTCTCACACCTCTTTGTTAATTGCTTTGTTCTGGTTTTAAACTGATTGATCTCCCTTTTAAATTGACTTGAGGGTGTCTATCCAGGAATCCCATGGTCCCTGTCTCTGGAAACATCATACATTATCCCCCTGCACAAAGGAAAAAATTCAACAGACATTAGACCTATAGCAATTGTACCCCCCCCCCACTGAAATCTTGAAAAATGTATTCATAGTTTCATAGGTTCATAGGTTGGTACTAGGCTATCGGCCCTACGGCCTATACAAGCCTAGCCATAACAATTCCCTGGCTATTTCTTCCCACAATAGTTACTTCTCTGGACCCCTGTCTAGCAGGGTGACTGACGTTTCTTGACTATCTCCTTCAGGAAGAACTCCTGTCACCTACACAACATGGCTTCCGTCCTTCCCACAGTACTTTCACTGCCCTTCTAACCAATATAGAGACTATTAATAAGGCTGGAGATAATAGCAAAGTAGCCTCCTCCTTATCTCTAGACTTCTCTAAAAATTCTGACACACTTTGTCACAGCAAACTTCTACTTCAATTGCCCTCACTAGATTTCTGTCAGCCCATCTTTTTGTGGTTCAAAAGCTACCTATCCTATAGGTATCAGTCGGTAAAAGGAAGTCTATGCTTTCTACTTACCTCCCAGTCACCACCGGTGTACCACAAGGTTCTATGCTTGGTCCCCTGCTCTTTAAAAGTTTCACCAACACTCTCTATATTTCCATACCACAAGCCACCCTAATACAATACACAGATGATTCCAATCTCATTTGCACATCTGACAACATGGTACACTTCCAAAAAATTACTCACAAAGCTTTAACAGACAGCAAAACATGGCACTGCAACTCACAACACATGCTCAACCCATAAAAGGCCAAACTACTACTTTTTCCCCAAATCTCTCTCTCATGAAAAAACAAAATTTAAAGTCCCCTTTCTTGATAATACAGCCACTGAAGTCACTTCTCATAGCAAACTATTAGTTGTGATAGTGGATGATAATCTTACATTCAACCTGCATATACAAAATTGCATAAGAAAATCTCATCAAAAACTAGGGATGCTTTACAGAGCCAAAAACATTCTCGGTGATGCAGCTAAAACTACACTTGCCCCTATTTATCTCCTCCCCGTTCTTTTTTATGGTGCTGCCATCCTTACTAACATCCAGGCTTGACAAAAATTAAAACTTGAATAATGCTATAACAAAGTTCCTAAATTTGCAGTACATACCCCTTTCAGAACCCACCACTGTATAGCACTGAAAAGCCTTAATTGGTTAGAACTGCCACATCAAGTAACATATAAGCAACTTCGTACCACCTATAAAATTATTCAGCATCCGCCTGCCTGTCCAGCACTAAAAAAAACATTCTGCACAGCTATGTTCCCAGTCAAACTTTGAGATCCAGTAACCATAAACTCCTATTGCCTATAAACTTGGAAAATCTGCTGAGCATTGTCTGTACTTGTACAAGGTTGCTAAGGCCTGGAACTCCTTACCTGTCTCCGTCAGGTCTGTACCCTCCCTGCCATCTTTCAAAACCACTCTGAAAGACTTCCCATGTAAAATCTGGTTCTGTTCCTGCTCAAAAACAGGATAAACTATATCCCTAAACGTGAACAAGTACCTTTTCATTCCTTATATTTCCTTACTCTCCCTTTTTCACTTACTTCCTCACAGGCTCATAGGTGTTTACTAGGCTAACGGCCACAAGGGCCTTTTTAAGCCATGCATCCTAAATCTCTGACAAGTTCTGATTCCTGGCCTTCTCATTCTCTCTCTCTGCGTGTACATATATATATATATATATATATATATATATATATATATATATATATATATATGTATATATATGTATATATATATATATATATATATATATATATATATAGATATACCATAAGCCTGTTTTTCTCTCACTTCATATTACAATTCCTTTTTGTATTAGACTAACTTAATTGTAATTTTTCTACAAACTGTCCAAAATTGCTCTAATTTTAAATGATTGTCATATACCTTGTACTGATTCTTAAACAATGCATTTATATTATTTCTAATTTGTATAATTATTTAATCTGCAAACATTTTTGTTTTATTTTGGAAGATTGTATAATTATTGTTCTTAAAATGTTTTGTAATAATTTGAAGCTTTTCTCCCTGTGCCTCCACTGAAAATGGGCCGGAAGGACTTTTCCCAGTAATCAAATGTCAATAAATAAATAATAAACAATAAATAAGATAAGATGAGGAAAAAGTTCACTGAACTGCATATGTGCTTTTTTGGAACTTCTCAGAGCTACCACATTATCAGAAGAACATCGCTAATGAAACAAATCTTTTGGGTGTATGTGTCATAAATAACTATATACACAGATAAACTATTGACTCAGAACTACACATCTTCCCACTTTGTTGCAAAATAAGTTACGAGTGCGTTTCTATGATATTAAATAGCGAGCGGAATTTCATTAAGAACATTTTTCATTTTAAAGCTACTATAATGTGGATGGATGCTACCATATTTTCATAGCTTTATCGATAATGTCATTGTAAATTTGAGTCTAAGAATAGCAAGGCTGAATACATGAAAATGTGGGCTTACGTTGTGTCAATATTTACTGTTCTTAATTTTCACTATTTTTTATTTTGTCATAATTATGGGGATCACAGTTATGGGTTTCAAAATTATAATAATGTTCCCATAGTCTCTACTTTTATTAGTCTCACATCTCTCCTCACTGGCTTTTGCCTTTATAGAGCTTAGCAGCAACTTTATTTATTTTGTATAGTATATTTAAAGAAAGACAACACTGATAAACTTGAGTGCCGACATTTTTCTAAGATGTACATACAAATGAGCCTAACAGTCAAAAGTATAAGTGTGACTGTACACTACTGCTGTTTCACTTTGTCACCATTTTAAGGTATAAGTTAAAGGGAGTTTTTATGATGAGTTTTTCCATGAAAGAATACTTTCAGGTTTACTGAAGGACAGCAATGAAATGTTTGTGTGCTTTGTTTACACTTTAAGTTGTCCCACCACTTCAGCAGTAGTATTAATGCTAACGATACAAATGACTATGGTGCAGGAAGTGGCTCAGGAGATAGAAGGCTCCAGAATGATGCAGCCCTGTCAGGGTAAGGGTGAGCCTCTAAAGGGATACTGACCCATGTTGGAGAGCAGGAATTCCTGCCAAAGCTGAGAATCTGGTGAAGGAGTACTGAATGTCACCTCACTCTCACCAGCAGGTGGACGTGACTTTTTGGATGGTAGCCATGAGTGATGTGCCATCGTGCCAGCTCAACATTTCCACTGTATGACCTCTAACATTCAACCAGTGGCCATATTAATTCTTCCAAAGGCTACTCACTGGTCATAAGGCCTTGAAATGGAGGCAAACTTTGGATGGATTGCCAGTGCAGTCTTCTAAGGGCTAAGCCTGGTAGGCATCCCCAAATGCTAAAGCAAATATTACAGAACTATCTCTAAAGTAATCACCAATGGGCTGCAGTGATCAGCAAGTTGTAAAAACCAAGACATCTAACCAGGAGTGGAAAAAAGAAAGAAATCTGTGTTTGAGTCACTGTCAATCATTTTATTATACGTCTAATCTGAAATCTGTCTATAAACCTTTACCATGCAGTCCAGAATTTGTCAGAACACAGCAGTGGGTTCTTTGACAAGTGTTTGTATTTCTCCAGAAATGTTGTCCATATACCATAATGTTGGTTATTTGAGAAGACACATGTTTGTATTTCAACAGAAGTAAAACATATAAAAACATATAAAACTACAGAAACTACAGAAATCAATATTAAATTAACTGTATTCTGACAAATTTTCAGCTCAGAAAATAGGAATCCAGGCTCTGCAGAAAGAGTTGTCCAAGATCAAGGTGCCAGACTTTCATGGCAAGACACGCGTTAAAATTATTGGGCATGTATCTTATGACTGCTACAGGTAAGCCACACATTCAAGAAAATGGCGTCAAGTGACACAAGGTCAGTTTTCAGACAATACATAATTCCTTTGCCTTGAACATAAGTTATCATGGTAGCTTTCAGGCTAAAGTTGATTGTGGAAGTCTAGTTCATTATTAAGCATTTACTTTGCATTATGTTTGGTTTCCTTATATTACTGTGACTTTGCTTATTGTAACTGACCACAATTACAGTAGTTACATGAAACAGTTTTACCAGCTGCTGTTATACCTACTATATAATTTCAGTTTATTACTTCTTATTCTGTCTTTTGGGTCACCCATGGGAAAGGGACATATTTCTGATCAGCAAAACTGATCCATTATTAGTTGAAGAATACATTATATTACCGTTCTCCAAGTATGACATCCTCCGTGCAATCAAAAATATAGTACCAAGAAAGATCAAGTTTTGACATTTGCATTTCAAGGAAGGGCTCAGCCTGTAATAAGTGTGAAAATCAATGTACAGAGATTGTTCATTCAGTTACTTACTCTGTTTTTGACAACTACATGAGCAAAGAAGCAAGCTGGTTTATAACATCAATAGTTATTCTACACAAAATACAGCATTGCAGTGTGTGACTATACAATAAGGAAATTACACAGCTGTAACCAGGTAATCAGTGAGCAAAATACATTTACTCAGACTTGTAATAAAAGACAGTCAGAGTATAATCCTGCATAAATGAAGAAAGCCCCCTTCAAACTATATTATTGATTATCTCTGTTTTATTTATTTATTTTATTTATTTAACATTTGTTTACCGGGAGTGTCTGACTGGGACACAGCCCATTTTCAGCAGAGGCCCGGGGATAAAAGCTCCATAGGTAATTACAAAAAAAGACTGAATACATATAAAAACATACAAGAAAACAGTTTCATTGAATCACATTAAGTAACATGTGACATATATATGTATATATATATATATATATATATATATATATATATATATATATATATAATATGGGTCTACCTGATAACACTGACACGCCAAAACACCGACAACGAAATAACCGACACGACAATACAGAAAGTTCAAAAACACGAAACTTCACATGCCCGACAAACCACAAACCAAAATCCTGACAATCAACAAAACAAATAACTTTCCCGAAAAACACACACACAACACAAGCACACCAAAAACCTTACAAACCTACACTAAACCTTACATACACAACTATATATGCACTAACCTTAACCCTAACCCTAAGGTCCGTCACTATCGCGCATTTACCTTACCCGTACCCTAACCCTAACTCACTTAATCCGCCCCTAACCCTTAAGTCTGTCACTATCGCACACTTACCTTACCCGCACCCTAACCCTAACTCACTTAACCCGCCCCTAAAGCTAAAGTCTGTCACTATCGCACACTTCACCCACACCCTACCCTAACGTCCGTCACTATCACACAGTTTCCTTACCCACACCTTGACCCTAAAGTCCATCCCTATCGCACACTTACCTTAACATGTCGGTGTTCTCAGCATCGGGATTCTCAACTGTCGGTCTTCTCTGTTGTTGATCTTCCGGTGCCGGTTATCTCGCTGTCGGTCATTTGCAGTTTTGGTTAATTCAGGCAGACCCCACTGAAGTGGATGGCAATGTGTTAAAATAAAAACTTTAATTCCAAATACATAAGCACTTTCACAGTTACTTTTCAACTGCTTCTTCAGATGGCTGAAGAAGCAGTTGAGAAGTAACTGTGAAAGTTCATAGGCTCATAGCTAGGTACTAGGCTATCAGCCCAAGGGCCTACGTAAGCCTAGCCAACAAGGTTCCCTGGCTTACATCACCCAAGAAAGTTATTTTCCTGTGCCACTGTCGAGCAGAAACACAGAAGTGATCTCTGGGGTGTATTTCCTATTTCCCATCCACTCATTAAGATTTTTCTTGGAGTGCTAATGAAGAACTTTGCTTGACACAGATGGGTAGCCTGTTCCAGAGTATGGGAAGTCTCTGGGACAGGAATCTATCCCTACAGCATATGCTGTTTATTGTGGTGACAAGGTTTAGGTCCCTAGAGCATGCAGCTCGGAGGGATTGGGATTTCTTTAGGTGTAGCATGTCCAACAGCTTTGGGTTTGGCATAGCTTTACATGTTAGGCAGAGATCACCTCGGAGTAGGCAATATGCTATGGAATAAAGCTAGAGTTTTTTGAGATGGTCAGGGTAGGGCATTTGAATAACACAAGTGAAGATCAAACACTGAAAAAGAATAGTCTGCGGATCCACCAATAAGTGCCACACGTCCTGAATGGTAAAAGCCGATTTATTGTAACAAAGAGAACTAATCACGGACTTGCTGCAATACAAACTCCGTAAAATCAAAATACATACTACGAGATACTGTTAAGCACTTTCACCCATAACATCTGGGCTTCATCAGAACTAGACGCCAAGTACAAGAAAATGGTTTAAGAACCTTTTTTGGCGCCAAAAAATTCAAACTTCTTAAAGAAACAGTTGCGCTCAAATTTTTAGTAGCGCTGAGTTTCTAATACATATCATCCTACAGTTTCAAAGTATAAAACAAATCATATCTGATAATCAACAATAACTAAACTCCACATAGGAGTGTAAAAACTTATTTTAAAACATACCTTTTAAAAAATGATATGCATGTTTAAAAATATATGTACATATTTAAAAATGTGACGTTTCCTGTAACGTCACAGTGAAAATCACATATACCCCTCAATACTGAATAAAAATATTGAAAATGGTAATAAAAGATGTCAAATTAAATGAAATGAATGTGTCATATTAATGTTTACATAATGAATTCATAGTATAATACTTTAAATACAGCAATAAAAACAAAAATAAATACAATCACTAACTATGATTAACCCACACAACTACAATACATATAAGGTCCTATAAAAATTGTTATAAATTATTAAAAATTGCTAAAATATATAAACATGTGTAAATGTAACTAAAGTACCCTAATACACTAGTAAAACTAATGACATAATAATATATATGTAATATATGTAGTACATGAATATATATAATCTCATCATATTAATAGTAGAGGTTTAACTGATATAAATTCATTAAGACCAGGTGGAGTGGTGGCATCTAAAAATATTTGCCACCACACTTCTTTGTAACTTAATAAACTTTTTAGAAGAATATAGTTGGAATGGAGTTGTGAGGTTATGTGATTTACTGTGGTGAAAGAGCATAAGTCTAGTCTTGGATGGATTCGGGATTAGTTGTGAATCTGATAACCAGGTTTCAGCAGTTAGGAAGGACTGTTACATCCTTGTTTCAAATGATTTTAGAGTAGGCGCAGCACAGATGACAGTGGAGTCATCAGCGTATTGGACAATGGAGGCTAGGGTAGTGGCTGTATGAAGTCTGTTGGTAAATCTACTGGAAAGTAGAGGACCAAAAATTGATTCCTGGGAGACTCCCATGGTAACAGGTTATTAGAGATCTTGTTGCCATTTCACAGCTTGTTGTCAATTAGATAAGTAACCAAGGAACCATGTGAGTGATGAGTGGCTGAGTTTTAGGGTGGAGAGTTCTTTAAATAATTTCTGATGGGCAACAGTATCAAATGCTTTGGATAGGTCCAAAAAGATGGAGGGTACCAGATTCCCATAATTTCTATATTGCCTGATAGCACTGGTAAAGCTGAGCAGGACTGTTATGATTACGATGGAAACCGTGCTGTGTACTTGAGAGGAGATTATTAGATAAAAGGTAGTTGAAGAGTTGCATGCAAATACATTTTTCTAAGACTTTTGAAAGGTGTGATATGATTGCTATAAGTCTATAATTGGAGAACTCATTAGAGTTGCCTCCTTTGTGCAACTGGATTATATAAGATATTTTCCAGATTAGAGGAACCTGTTGTTCAGATATAGGGCAGTTAATGAGAATAGAAACCAGATAGGAGATGACATCTGCTGCTAGTTTTAAGAATTCAGAGGGTAGGTTATCAGCTACAAGGGTTGTGTGCTTTAGTTTAGATAGAAGTTTTTTTTTTTATGGTGTACGTTTGTACAGGTTTAAAGGAGAAGTAGTCAGTTTCATTTTTGGGTATACTTGGGATAGTTGGAGGTACATTGTAGTGGGTCTTTGTAATTCAGTATATAGTATTTGTAAAGAAAGAATTAAATTGTACAGCTATGCTGTTGTTATCGCTAGTGGTTGATGGGATGGGAGTGGAGGATTGAGCTTATTGAAGGAGCGTATTTATGGTGGACCAGAATTTTTATGATTATTGTGGTGCTTTTGATGTTTTTTGTCTAGTTTGACCTGGGTTTTGGCTTTGTTTTGAAGTTGTCTGTAATGTTCGAGATTAACTTGATTTTCATTAATGTATCACAGTGTCCAGGCTTTATCTCTTAGTCTAAGAAAATGTTTAGTATCTTTTGATAGCCAAGGGGTGATGTTAGATTTCAGTCTAGAAGTTCTACATGGGGCTAGGCTCCTTAGTATGTCAAAGAAGGTAGTGTTAAACTACTGGCAAGGGAGGAGGATTACACTGGCATGTATTTATATTCCATCTAAAACTGCTGCAGTGGAGCTTAAGAAAATGCTGGAAGAAAAAAATCAGCTTTCAGCAGGGAATGCTACTTATAGGTGGGGACTGGGATTGGATTTGTAAATCAGCTTTCAGCAGGGAATGCTACTTATAGGTGGGGACTGGGATTGGATTTGTAAATCAGCTTTCAGCAGGGAATACTACTTATAGGTGGGGACTGGAATTTGATTTGTAACAGTCACTATGTTTCCTGGGGCCCTAGAAGGGAAAATATAACAAAAGAGGGTAGTTTTTGAAGAACATTGTGAAAACATTTGGCATGGAAGATTTGAATTCAGTCGTAAGAGCTCAGATCAGATTTACATATTCTTCCCCAAGGTACAAAAACTGGGCTAGGCTTGACAGAATATTACACAGGAATATGTGCATTTAACTGAAAGTTTTGATATGCATCCAAGAATTATTTCATATCACAATCCAATAATAACTAAAATTAAAATGCAAAGTAAATAAATATGTACGAGACACTGGCACATCCCTGCCTGTTGTTAAACAGAAAGGAATTAAAGGAAAGGGTAGTGGAAATTATTTGGGAGTTATTGGGGAAAATAGAAATTTCTTCAGAAAAAATAGTTAAGGAGTGGGTTAAAATGAAAGTGGAGTTTAAAAATAGGGTAGAAATTCAAGAAAAAGAGATATTGTTAAGAAGTAACAAGAATTGTATAGAGGGACTGACAAAGGTTAAAGTATTCCAGAATAGGGGGAATCTCACAAAACAAAAAGATGCACAACTGCAGACTGCTAAAGAGAAAATAAGGGACTTCCTTGACAATATGCATGAGTTTAGTAAGATTGCTGTAAAGCAACTCTCCTTTGATAATAACTCCAGAGCACAAAGACTTTTAGCACAATGGCTCAGGCAACAGAAAGTAGAAAGGGTTGTTGCCAAGCTTAGGGAGCCTAAACAAGGGGAAATGACCAGAGATCCTGTAGAGGTATTAGAAATATTTTGGACATTTTTTTAAAATATGCATAAAGGAGAGGAATTTGGAAATCAAGAAAAAGTACAAATGGAAATGTTTATGGAATAATTAAATATTCCAAGGTTGGAGTTAGATGAGGCTCAATTACTAAAAGGATAGAAGGAGATAAGATAAAAATGGTGACGTATAACCTATCTACAGGAAAGTTCCAGGAATAGATGGTATTCCTCTGAAATTTGGAAGCTAGGATGGAAGAAGGTGATAAAGATCTAGAAGGTTTTGTTTAACAGTATTTTAAAAGGAGGAGAAGCACCAACGTCCTGGAAGAAAGCAGTGGTAGCTGTAATACCTAATGATGGCAAAGACCCACCAGATCAAGCTTCATATAGGTCCATTTTGATTCTAAACCATGATTATAAAGTGTCTATGTCTATAATGGCTAAAAGAATAGCAAACGTGATTCCAAAATTGATAGAGATGGATCAGTGTGGTTTTGTGGAGGGGAGGCAGACATTTGACAATATTAGTGAAACAATAATGATCGGGAAGGAAGTAGAACATAAGAAAATACCACTGCTGTTGATATGTCTTGGTGCAGAGGAAGCAACTGACAGAGTAATCTGAGTAGGGCAATGGAAGCATTTGCATGCCCTGACAAAGTAATAAGGTTATTTAGGAGAATATATGAGGGATCAGAGATGAAAATTAAAGTTGGGGGTTCCTCTCTGATAAGTTTGGTTTGAAAAGAGGAAACAGGCAGGGGTGTCCTCTTTCTTCTTTGTGTGCTTCCATCCGTAAAGAAAATAAGGGACTCATAAACTAACGGATATAATTGGTATATTAATCAAGAAAAACTGGCTTTATTTGCAGATGATATTATGTTGTACCTGATAAAACAAAAAAAGTGTCGTGGAACATTCTGACTCAGATTCATGTCTTTTCTTGATACAAATTAATATAAAACAAAGACAATAGCTGTAAACTATGTACTCATACAAGAATTGGTTCAGCAATACCCATGTTTATGGGGACAGGACAAAATGAAGTACTTAGGAGTATGGATTAAAAGGATTCTGTTCTGGCAGCTAAGGATCTGTGAAAAGAGACTAAACAAATGATAATACAAACACTGAGAAATATGAAGCTCTGTTTTATGGATATGAATAGCAAGATACAAGCAGTGAAAATGTTTTTAGTCCCCTTAGTTTTATACACGGGTCAGGCATTATTTTTATCAACCAGAAGAGAATTTGCAGACAGTAATAAATAAAGAGGTGAAGGATTTTATCTTGAAGGGGAAGAAGGCAAGAATCAAGTTGGATAAATTGATTCTTCCAATAGAACAAGGTGATTTGGGATTACCTGATTTGAAAGGGTATTTCCGAGATGCACAGTAAAGGCTTATATACATAGTACAAGCAGAAAGCTATAATTCAAAGTGGAAAGGGATGATGATGATAAAATAGGAGGAAGCTCAAGAAACAAGGAGAGACTGATTTTGGATGCAGGTCCTTAAGGAAAATAACAATAAAATACAGAATATTATATTCATAAAGTAGCAAAAAGTATTCTAAGAACTAAGCCAACACAGGAATGGAGAAAGGATATTCTGATGATAGAGATGACTGCAATTAGGGGTATATAAAATAAGCAACAGGTGGCTGAAATTAACTTGGAGCAAACTGGCAAAAGAACCAAGGTATTGGGAAGAAATAGAAAGGGAAAGTTAATAGAGTCTAAAGAGCCCAATAATTCATTTGGACTACAGGCTAGGGATGGCCTTCCCTATCAAGTTGACTGATATCAGAGTTTAGGCAAACAGAAAGGAATACAGTTATCTTAAGTGAAAGACTAGCAGTGGTAGAGTTTTTAATAGAATCTAGAAAATAAGCTGCTGTTAAAAAAGTTATAATTAGTAGGGCATATGAAATATTGTATGACAACTGTAGGAGTCAATCTGAGGAGGTTAGAAAGGATTTAAAAAGAAATTGGATAACCAACAATGGGAGAATATATGCATGCCTCCCAAATATGCAACAAAGTCTAGAAGATTTAGGATCATTGGTTGGAAGTGTTTGCTTAGGTATTTTTATATCCCAAGCAAACTCCAAAGAATTTTTTCTCAGGTAGCTTGGAAATGTTGGAGGTATGATGGGGAAGAAAGAGGTCATTGGGAACATATTTTTGGGAGTGTGATGAGTTGTCAGATTTTAACAATTCCGTACAAACTACTCTGTCAGAAATATTGTGTTGACAAATTGGTGTAACTAAGGACATTTCTTTAATGTTTTTTTAAGCTGTGACACAGAATCGGAATTGAGTAGACATAGAAAGGCCTTGCTGAGTTTAATTCTGGTGGCTGCCAAAAAGGCACTTACTAGGAAATAGAAATCAAAGGCTAAACCAACTGTACTAGAAGTAGTGAATATAGTAACAGAGATAAAATAACTGGAAGGGGGATCTTTAGAAAGGGTAGGAGGAAATTATATAGAAAATGGGAATTGCTGGAACAATACATGCAGAATAATGGTTTGGAGGAATGAGGTTTAAGGGAAGACAGGAATTGAATGGGCTATGTAATGTTTGATTAACAATGACTATACAGAAGATTATATGTGATGTATAATGCTTGCAACTAAAATATGTAAATATGGATTGTTTTCATGTATATAAATGTATGATTGCCTATGTCATAAGTTGTCATAAGATGTTTCTTGCTTTAAAAAACGCATTACTGCAGCAAAAACCTAGAATGCACTCCCTCTTGTCATCCAGTCACTAGATAACATTTGTAACTTTAAGTGCCTTCCTAAGTTACATTTAAATAACTCATGGTCTTGTACATGTACTAGCCTTGGGTAATACCTTAAAACTCTCCTAAACACACTTTCTCATCTCCTACCTAACCTCTTTTAACACTACTAGTCCATAAAGCAGATTGAATTATTATTTCAACTACTAGTGCTGCTTACTCTTACAGCTTGCTGCATATTCTTGTGTATGTACTCATACCATCATCATGTACTTTCACCACCAAACACTAATTTGAACTATATTTATCAAATGTATAATCCAGTCAAGAGTCTCAATTCTGTTTCTGCTAAATGTACGTTTTAATCCAATCAAAAACATCCATCTAACTACAAATGTTGTCCAAGGTGTAAATGTTGTATTCTCTATTGCCCATACTTTCACTGTGCATTATTATTATTTTTGAGTTTTTACTGTAGGTTACCTATACTGTCTATTTTATCACTGCATGTTTTCTGTATTTAACACTGTACTTTAATATCTTATGTTTTACTGCTTGGAGATTTTCTCCCTAGGCCTCTGCTGAAAACGGGCAACCCTGCCCAGCAGGGGCAGCTCGTGCTATTGGGCTGCAGGACTGCAGCCCCCCAGCTGTACAAAAGAAAAAGAAAGGAATAAAAAACAAAAGAAAAATAAACAAAACAAAGGCGAGTCCCTGGAGCTTGCGCATGTGCACTCGCCGCATTTCCCGAGTCCGGAAGTCACGTATGCGCACTTGCGGTGTTTCCTGAGTCCAGACTGCTACTGACCCAGTCTGGAGCATGCGCACAGAAACCGGACTGCTGGTAAGACAGTCCAGACTCAGAAGACAGCCTGCAACAGCAAAGATCCCAGACGTCTATGCAGTTACAACTGCATTGACTGTAAGGGGATTGGACTGCAACATCTGCAGGCTGGAGCCTGCTCTCGGGGGAAGGACAGGACTTTGACTCTCTCACAGGGCTTTTGTGTTTGAAACTGGGAGCTTTGGCTGGCTGGCAATAAGGAAGCTGCTTTGGACTGAAACTGCAGGTACTACTTGTTTTGTTTATACGGAAGGTGTGTGTGTGTGTGTGTGTGTGTGTGTGTGTGTGTGTGTGTGTGTGTGTGTGTGTGTGCGTGTGTGTGTGTGTGTGTGTGTGTGTGTGTGTGTGTGTGTGTGTGTGTGTGTGTGTGTGTATGTGAGTGACCTTGGGAGTAGGTAGCAAGAGCTTGAATTCCCTACCCACCACCACTTCTGAAATTTTGCCTCATTTCTCTCCTCATAAAATCTGTGTTTTTCCTGGATTTTGAATTCACTAAATAATGACAGGCATTTGAATTTCAGACTTGATATTCTTCAGAAAGTACATGGCAACACAAATCCTTTTATTCTAGCAATTTTCTAAGATCAGTATTTGAAATTTGTCCCTATTTTTGGGGCTGTATTCCCCCATTATTGGCTTTGTCCAGGTTGAGAGCTATGGTGAGAACTGAATTCCCTAAATGATAGCCATTTAAGTTTCAGTCTACCTGTCTTTCATAAAACAGCTGATTTGGCAGGTCTATATTATCATATCGCATGCTCAGAAGAGCGAACGACAAATAATTGACCCCATTTAAGTGAAAGCTTACAACATCGAAACTTCAGAACGGCAATTATTTTCCAATGGAAAACAATCACTGTTCCAAAACAAAAAAAACAAAATAGTAAAACATTACTTAACGTGGGGGCCCTGCTTAAATATACCAACTCTGAGATCGCACTACAGTGCTGGAAAGGCAAAGTAGCGAAAGTGGCCAAACGAATTCTTTCCCAGGGAAAGAATTCACTCAAATGCCACTTTGCTATTTTGCCTTTTCACGCATTACTTTTCGACAAAGACTCATTCAACAACCTGCGTCTGCAATGGTGTAATAGGGAACAAATTTGGCATAGTGGTATGTTGTTCTGTCTGTAGTGCTCAGGTCCAGAGTTCAAGACTTGGCAGTGAAATGCATGGTGGTAACATAGCATTTTATTCCAGCAACTTTCCAAGATTATGCAAGCAATGTTTAAAAATGTATCCCTAGTTTTTGGGCTCCCCCCTCAATAAATTTTAGCTTTTTCCAGATTTCTTGTGCTTCAAAGTTGAGAGATTCAGTTGAGTGTCTAGTGCATTTTACAAGGAGCTGAGAGCTTAAAGAGAAGTTTAGTGCTGCTTATGCTGTGGCTATTTGTGTTGTTAATAGCACAACAGATAGTGTATTTGCTTTTGATGCAGAAGACTGTGGGTTCTACTCCCACATTATATAGATGCATTACTAATACTGTACTGTGTTGTACTTTTAAAGGGGGTGGATTCTGCAGTCCCAAGAATGTCTTCTTTGGTGGAGATGTTTAGTGATGATGAACCTGTTATCAGTTGGCAATATTACTACCTTATCATTTTTTTAATGTAGCATAGGCAATTTATTCCTCAGGAGCAACAGGCACTTTATTTGTAGATGAAACAATGAAATATAAAGTTGTGTGCTATCAGCAACCTGTTCATTAGTTACAGATCTCCTTAATGTGGAATTATTTAGATGACTTTTACTTCTGCAGAGATTGTGCATATGTACTGATACTGGTGGACTGTAGAAGTTTAAGTAGATTTTTATGATGGAAATTTTCTGAATTGGGCAGTTTTGTCATTCTTGGTGCATGCATTTTGTTTCATTGTTTACTGGAAAAATGTTCAAAACAATACATTTAAAATGCCCTCTAACAACTGTACTGTATTATACAAGGAAAATAATTTAATACAGTCAGGAAGGTGTATCAAAGAACACATGTATATTTCCTGAGCAAGGGGTCTATGATTTGAAAACAGCCCAAGTTAATCTTTATCTGCCACTGACCAGATGTATTTTCTTTGAATTTGGGTTTTGATGTTGTTTCAATGAATGTGAGTTTCAAGGGCAGAGAAGTTTTAATGCTAAGTCTATTTTCATTGTGAAACTGCATTGCTTTGTTTAGCAGATGTCTATTAGTTTTCGTGCTATAAAATGTAAAATAAAAAAGTTAAATGAAATCCAAATCATTGTAGAAGTAAAGCAGTATGCACATTACAGTGTTTATGGTAAATGGCGTGAAATAGCCAAGTAATGGGACATTGGAAGAGCTGCAGGGGGGAAGCCCCATTCAACCATGATTTTATGAGGGGTGAAGGTTGGCAAACTCAGCCCCAGCTGAACTGTACTCTCAACTGTCCAGATCTTTGTAGAATGAATAGATTTTTGATTCTTATTTTGGTTTGTTCCTCATAACATTTGTGGTTTTCTGGCAAACCATTTAGGAATGAAGTCACTAAATAATGACAGACACTGAGTTTCAGACTTCATACTCTTCAGAAAAATGCATGCTAAAGCAAGACCTGTTATTCTGCCACCTGTCTAAGTTTATACAAGATAAATTTAAGTACTGTTTGCATGTCCCCTCAATATATTTGGCCTTGTCCAGGGTTTCCTGCATTAAGAGATTGAGAGGTATGAGCAAATAAATTGCATTATAGAATTGTGTATATCCAAACCTGTCAACTGTTCCCAATTTTGGCTCAAAATATTGCTCTGCCCCTAATAATCCCTCCGCAAAATGACAAATTTGGAAGAAAACGTGGAGGGTTTACAATTAATAAACAATTGTAATGATCAGAGTAATAGATTGCTTTTAATTTCAGAAATGCATGTAGATTATCTTATTTTGTCAGCTGCTCAAGTTAACAGTACTAATATTTAAAAAGTGTCCCTTCTTTGACAGGTTCCCAGCTGTATTGTGTGGCTATTTTATATTTTTGCATCACATTTCTGGTCCATTTTTCATAAAACTGTGTTTTTCTGGCAAATTAGTGGCAAATCATTAAAGGCTGAATTTAGAAAATAATGACAGACATTTGAGTTTCAGATTTAATATCCTTCAGAAAATTCATACTAATGCAAGACCTACTATTCCATGTGTCAGTGCCATCACCATCAGCCAGAGACATTTCAAATTGTGATATACTTGTACCCCACTCCCCAGTGTAGTGACTCTGGATGTGTCCAAGCAAGGCAAGGAGCAGTTATGCAGTGTAAGTGTGCAGAATATCCCCCCATCCAAGGTAGATGCAAGTATTACAGTGGCTTTTCATCTGTCCTTGATTTTGCAGAATGTTCTGGTTTGCTGTCATATTTTTATACTGTTGATTTATGTTACTTCTTATTCAGAAAATTTATGTTGTTACAGAGCCTGTTGCTCTGTGTTTAAGTAGCAATGCTTTAATGACTATCAGGAAAGCTTGTCTGAGATTTTAAGATGCAAGTAAGCTTTAATAAGCATACTGTTAAAGAATTACCAACATTGAAAACATTTTTTGTTGTTGCCATGCAGAGAATATTTACATAACTGGATTGCGTATAAGCCTTAGGGATTGAAATGTATATGACAGTATTTGTAATAAAGGACAGGATTACAGCATTTTCAGAAGCTCATTACATTGGTTGGAGACTTGCAGTATCTTTGTAGGCTTTACCCATAAACTAAACAGAATGCCAATCTATCATGTGTGGTCCATAACATGTGCAGTAATCCTTTAAGCAATTTATCTTGAGCTTGTTTCTTGTTTGCTGTTCATTTTTTACTTTGATCATGTTTTCCCCATGAAACAAGCAGATAGTTGTCAGGCAGCAGGTCTTTTTTGTCTAAGAAACATTTTTACAAGTGGGGGTATCACAGAGATTGCTACTTTCAGCATGTTACTTGGTACTTTTATAACGCTGAATATAAATTATAATTAGAACTGCAGTGCAAAGAGAAGTGATTTGACTTGAGTGTTGCTTGTTTTTTTATACTTGATTTTGACTGGCATTCCAGTAATGTATTTAAAAAGTATTTTTTTCATGCCTCACAACCTTTTTGTTTCCATCTAGATATTAAGTAAGCTGTCATACAGCCAGTGCTTTGAAATATTTTTTTTCTTCTACAATTCATTTTGCCTTGATTGGACTCTCATAATGACGGTTTGGCACCCAGCGAAGCGTATTTAATTAAAGTCCCAGTTTTTTGCAGTTTTTAGTATAGCCCCACCCCTTTCTAGTTGGTCACACCCCTTCCCATTGGCCACACTCATTCAGCTGTCTCCTGCAACCCCCCTTTGATTTGAAGCCACCACTGCTGCCAGTTGGACCTTTCCAGGTAAACAAATGTAAAATAAATACTAATAAATACTTTCCATTTTCAATTTTTAAACATTCTTTCATATCTATGCTAAGACCTTCTTTCCATCATTTACCTTCTTTTCAGTTCTGATGCTAGTCATAATACTTTGTCCACAAAATCTGTCCAATATTTCATTCACTTTCTTTAACTATTTTCCAAAATATCAAAAAAATTCAAAGAAACACAACAATCTGCTGTGTGTATTAAATTGGTTCATGCTGTTCTTCTCTTTTGATAGTATTCCAGACTTTATTAGGTTTAGCCTGCATGTCCACATTGCCAGAAGGAAAATCCTCATTGTTTCTGTAAATGACTCAGCAAAAGAGTATGCACTCTAGGTATATATTTTCTTCCTGAATAAATAAAATATTTTTCTATAATTTAATTTGATATCGCAGATGTTTTGTATAACATTTTTTTCACAGTGACCCTCCCATCACAAAATAATCCCTAAAGTATCCCTGAAGTCATGCTTTTCACCCACCTAATAACTCCTCTACATTCAGGGAATATTCCAAAGCCAGTTATCGTTTACTGATCTTGTGGATAATCACAGATTATGTCCCCCACCCCAGAAGCCTTGCACCTAAGGATGCTGCCTACATCTCAGAATATTACTCTCTCTTTGGCAGATGTATTAAGGCATCTGTACTAGTCAGATATAAGCTTAATGGAAAGTTTAAAAAAAAAACTTGTATTGGAAACAACCACATTAAACAACTGCATAAGAAAAGGAAAAGGTTTTGCCCATTTCAAAAAATGTCCAGTTCATCATTATAAAAGAGATTTAAAAATGGTGAGTAAGAGCCTCAAAATTACCTCTAGGAAATGTAATGCCATCTATGACTGTAGGGAAGCAAGTAATTTAAAAATCAACCATAAGGCCTTTTCAGCTATATTTGGAAGCTTAGAAGTAACTAACAATTCTGTAATGAACTTATTTCTAATTATACCTCATTCTTTATCTCCAATAAATGTGCTAGTATTCTTGCAGATAAATTGTCTTCCAGGCTCAGTGCACCCACCCTTCCATCTTTGCCCATTCCCGTTCACACCTGTCCTCATAAAATTACTTTGGATCAAATCCTTTTGGCACTTTCCAAAATTAAAAATGCCAGATCCATGTATCTTCACAATACCCTTGCATGTCTGCTAAGAAGTGTCAAGTCCCATCTAGCAAAAGTCCTCCATCACCTCCTCTTCAGCCTGAGTCTTTCCACTAGTTACACCCCAATGTGTGGAGAACAGCTGCTGTGATGCCCTTACATAAAGGTGGTCTGTCTACTGATTCTGGGAATTACAAGCTTATTAATTTCACTAGCATATTTGCAAGGCAATATAGTGCATTATAGCTGAATTGGATCCATACCAGTTTGGCTTTGTAAAAGGCAGATCATGTCTGCTTAATCTGGTTGAGTTTGTTTTTTAAAGGTTACTAAGGCCACTGGTAAATGGCATAGAGTCCATGCCACCTATCTAAACCTTTACAAGGCTTTTGACATATCCCCTATGTTGGGATTATTGACAAATATCCCCAGCTCGACATTAACTCATACATAGTTCGCTGGATAAGTAACTGACTATCTGACAGAATCCAAAATGTTAAGGTCAGTGGTGTTTACTCTAGACAAAAAAACATTACTAACAATACCCCAAAGGGGTTTGTCTTAGTCTCCCTCCTTTTTGATATATATATTTCTCTGAAGTGAATTGCTATGACTAACCAAATTTGCTGATGAGTGCAAACTGGTAGTTATCAAATCCTGTTCTGAAACTCCAGATCCCATTTAAATCTGACACAATCATCAGGCACTTGGGTACCTTTCTTACAAAAGACAAGCCTTTGATCACCACGTCTCTGTGGTGATTAGAAAATCCGTCTACTTGCACAATTTAGCCTTCATACTATCTATGTAAGGTCCAAGGAATTTATAGTCTCACATTATTCCTCCATTATTAGGCCTATCATTGATTACAGTGCCCCTAATCATCACAGAGACATGGTGGTCAAAGGCTTGTCTGTTGCCACAAAGGTACTCAAGTTCATTATATATATGGCAAGCAGAGGCAATATTAAATTTAAAAAACATGCTGCAATGCCTTTCTTGGTATTGAGGGCAAGCCTATGATTAACACAATAACCATTTGTTTGGTCTAGTCCTTGGTAGAAAGCATCAGACTGGGATTTTGCAGGCTGTCCCTGAATTTGACTCATGTTTTGATATGTGCCTTTTCTGGCAAATCATTGAAGATCGCATCCATTAAATGGGCTGGAGGCTGTGGATAAAGGACACTTATCCTCTTGTAGTTTTATCATTTTAAAATCTGGCTTCATAGGACTAGTGTGGATTTGTTTAAAATATGCTTGGATATTTATTCTCTGTACTAAATGGTCAAAAGGTGACCCCAACAAACCATTCAGCAAAAACTGCAAGAAAAACCCAGCCAAGCTCAAGTTTTCACTGTAAAATATTCAGGAGGCTTAAGGTATTGCACAGTGAAACTGCAGTTTGGATTTTTTTTTTTTATTTTTCTTACAACCTTTATTGAATATCTGGCAACTGTGTGAAGGAAAATTGAAACTGTCCCTGATATCACACAAATGTAGTTTCGGTCTGTACATCAACAGTGTTTTTATATCAGATTATTGAGCATCACAGTCACTAAAATGGGGGACTTACTTCTGTAGACGAAAACAGTCTTGTTTTCTTATTTTAAAATATGGCTTTACAAAACTAATGTGGATTTGTATAAATACTTTTGAATATTTTATTTTTTTCTGAGTCTTTGTAGGACGAAAATGTGAAACTGTCCCTGATATCACACAATGTCCCTGACTTTGCCTTATACTTTTGTTCTGTGCCTCATAAAATGTGTGGTTTTATGGTAAATCGTTAAGGATTACAGTCACCAAATTGGGGCAGGGGAAAGCTGCCTGTCAATGAAAACAGCTTACTGTCTTGTTGTTTGTTTATTTTAAAATATGGTTTTATAGAACTCATGTACATTTGTATGAAATACCTGGAAAATGTATCTTCTGTTAAGTTTTTATGTGAAGCAAAGTTGAAGATGTCCCTGATACAACAGAATGCCCCTGACTTTGCTTTATATTTCTAGTTTGTGATTGATAGAAATTGTGGTTTTATAGCAAATCACTGAGGATTACAGTGAATAAATGGGGATGGGGTGTGTCAGCTGAGGATGAAAACAGTTTACCGTCTTGTTTTATTATTTTAAAATCTGACTTTACAGGATTAGTGTGTATTTGTATGAAATACATTGGATGACAGTTAGTGCAGGAGACTAAAACTTTGAGCTGAGAAAGATCTGGTTATTGTGCCCACCATACATGATTTCATTCTGTCCACCTTCAATTGCCTTCTGTGTAAGTCTGAGTAAGTCACTGAGCCAGACAATGCTCCTGGGTCACCCCTGAAAAGGGACAATATTTCCAGTTGGCTTACCCAGTCAACAAATTTATTCTCTGCTAAATACTTGTGTGAAGCAAAGTAAAACTGTCCCCGTTTTCAGAGAATATCCTTGATTTTGCCTCGTGTATTTCACCTGTGCTTCACAAAATCTGTGGTTTTCTAGCAAATCAGTGAAGATTTCAGTCACTAAGTGATGACAAAAATTTATTTTTTTCAGAATTCGTATCCTTCAAAAATGCATGCCAATACAAAAACAGTTAGTATAGCAACTGTCTCAGTAGACAATGGCAATGTTTATCATAGTCCATAGAGGTTTACACATCAAAGTGGCTGTAGCTGTGCTGGGTAGGGTGAGGGCTATTTGTGGGTGAAAGTAATTTACCCTCTGGAAGTTTGTTCAGCTAATCATCTGATTTTGCAATGCTAATGTGCATTTGTGTGAAATAAGTTGGAATATTTGGGGTTATGTGATGCAACGTTTTCCACTGTCCCTGATTTTGCATTTATTTTTGGTCTGTCTACCATAAAGCCTGTAGTTTATGGCAAATTACTCAGGATCGTATGTAGGTACTAAGTAATGACAGAGATTTGATTTCAGCCTTCATATGTGTTAACAAACTGCATGTTGATGCAAAACAAAACTGTTGTCTGTCTTTGCAGGACTAGGGGGCATTTGGTAAAATATCAGTCATCTGAGGTGTGTACAGTCAAGAATAGGATATAATTGCTGGGTATAGGGGCTGTCTGTGGGTAAGAATGGGTGACTCTGAGCTGGAAAGCAGCACTCAAACACCATCACCCTAAACACCGGGTCCCACAAGGTTGCATATTCAGTACATTTCTTTTCACAGTTCTAACACGTGACTGCACAGCTATGCATCATTCATATAGCATCATCAAATTTGCAGATGACATCACAGTAATTGGCCTTATCAAGAAGGAAAATGAGGGGGTCTAGAGGGAAGAATTGAGCCAACTCGTTCATTGGTGCACTGACAACAAAAGTAAGGAAATCATCATCGATTTCAGGAGGAAGGAAAAAGCCATGCACCCCTATCATCATCAATGGTGCCACAGTGGAAAGAGTAAACAGCACCAAATTCCTAGGGGTACATATCTTGTAAGACCTAAGTTGGAACACAAACACTTCCTACCTTATAAAGAGAGCTCAACATCTCCACTTCCTTAGGAGACTTCATAGAGCTAACCTGCCCCCACAGGTCCTACTCACCTTCTACAGAGCCATGACTGAGAGTGTACTGACAAGCAACATCATTGTCTGGTATGGAAATGTCCTCAAGCTGATCAGAAGTCACTGGATAAGATTGTTAAACAGCCCAAAAAATCATTGGCTCCAACTTTCAATCCCTACAGGACATATATTCAGCAAATGCTATGGCAGAGTCCAAAAACTACTGAGAGATATACACCATCTGGCTCATGGACTGTTCAAACTCCTGCCAACAAGGAAGCGCTACATTAGCATTAGATGCAGGACATCCTGATTCCATAATAGCTTCTTCCCATACGCTATCAGACTGCTGAATAACAAACCCATAGCCTAACAGGCTACATGGGTAAAACATTTGTGTGCAATATGTCATTGTTGTTTACATAAACTCTCTGAATAGCTCACTTCATACATCTCCAACTGCACTAGGAAAACTGTGACTTGTAAGTTTATGGTATATATTGGTGGTGGGGAAGTTTACATATATGCCTCTTTTATTTATTATATTACTGTTTTTTGCATATTCTTATATTTCTACTGAGCCTATTCCTGCTTTTGTATTTGTTGTGTTTCTGATGTAAATAGAGATTTCAATTTTGGTTAATTTTATTTACTTTTTTGTATTTTATTTTTTTTATTTAATTTAATTAATTTTTTATTAATTTAATCTATCATCCTTCTGTAAACTGTCATTCATACGGTACAAGCCTGAGTATAAAAATTTTGTGGAGTGATATGTACTTTTTCCTCTGTGTTGATCTGTATGACAATAAAGTTTACTTTGACTTTGACTTTGAATGATTAGGTTAAACAGTCATTGGTCTGTATTTGTGGGACTAGTGTACATTTATGTAAAGCAAGTTAGGATAATTTATTGTGGCATTTTTATCACAATCATACACATGAGATGTATACCATTAAGTGGCTGTAATTAGTGACTACAGACATCAAAGAATATGATGGCAACAGTATGAATGATCTTAAACCAAAAAGATGAATCCAAAAGACCAAAAGGAATGCAAGTATTTATACATGGTCCAAAAAATGATGTGTACGTGAGGAGTGGCTCATGGTTTGAAACCCACCCAGTTCCCAAGGTGCACTTAATCCACCACTTAGTCAGTGTCAAACAATTTCCCAAGGAGTAATCTCTGCTTGACCTTCCATGATATAATTGACCCAACACTCTTTGAACTCCATCACCTAAACAGAACAGAACAGGTAGAGCAAGCATCCACTCTAGAGACCTAAATATATACTACTCAATCAACATTAGATACAAGAACATAACCCAATGTATTCCACACTTCATCACTATGATGCCCATACATATCATGTGGAGTATTTCCCTGGCAACCTTTAAAACTAGTCAGAAGGAATGCATGAGTAATCACACATTTAAACCTAGGATATGTAAGCAAAATGTACTTAAAGAGGGAGATTCTTAGTATTCCATCATTAATGGGTACTAGAGTAACAGCTTAAGGGCCCTTACAAGCCTAGCCAATTTATCCTGATTTTTACCCAATATATGGTCCCTACGGGCAAGAGGATGGCATGGATCTGTGCTTGTGCATTGAGTATCTTATAGATTGTTCCTGTCCGTACGAGACACAGGCTCTACCCTAGGTGTGAAATTGTGATTCCCCATCCATTGATCCAAACTGCATTTGAAGAGGGCAAGGGAAGAGCTCTGCTTAATGTGAATAGGAAGCCTGTTCCAAAGAAGGCGCAATGTCTGAGACACATATCTGCCTACAGCATGTTTTGTTTGAGTCACTGACTTAGATCTTTAGATTGGGTGACCCTCATGCTGTTTGACTTGTGAATGTGTAGCAGCTCCATCAGGGCTGGATTTGTGAGTGCCTTGTAGGTCAGGCATTGGTTTCCCCAAAATAATTAGTAAAGTAAAGGGATAGGGCTTTTAGTCTGTCTGCATAGTTCATGTTGTTTACACCCTATATTTTCTTTGTGAAGAACCTCTGAGGTCATTCCAGCTGCTGTAAGTGCCTAGTCAAGTACATGCCAAATGGTGTACTATACTCAATTATTGGATTAATGAGGACTGAGTACAGTGATAATATATTTTCCTTGCATCTGGTTGCCATACCTTTACTTATATGTTGTGCCACATAAAATTATTTCCTCACCACTGTGGACATGTGGCTGTTAATGTTCAGGCTACCATCTATCTGTGTACTTAGATCTCTCACCTCTGAGTCCACCCTAAGAGGCGTGCTATTGATGGTGTAATTTACAGGGATATTTGACTTCCCAAAGGGTATGATAATGCATTTTTTTTACATTTAGTTTCAGGATGTGGTTCTGGCACCAATCATTTGTCTGATCTAGACCCTCCTGGACGATATCTACATCACTGGAGGATTCAGTAATTCCCCCGCCTCTCAGCTGTTTATGGAAATGTCCTCAAGCTGATCAGAAGTCACTGGATAAGATTGTTAAACAGCCCAAAAAATCATTGGCTCCAACTTTCAATCCCTACAGGACATATATTCAGCAAATGCTATGGCAGAGTCCAAAAACTACTGAGAGATATACACCATCTGGCTCATGGACTGTTCAAACTCCTGCCAACAAGGAAGCGCTACATTAGCATTAGATGCAGGACATCCTGATTCCATAATAGCTTCTTCCCATACGCTATCAGACTGCTGAATAACAAACCCATAGCCTAACAGGCTACATGGGTAAAACATTTGTGTGCAATATGTCATTGTTGTTTACATAAACTCTCTGAATAGCTCACTTCATACATCTCCAACTGCACTAGGAAAACTGTGACTTGTAAGTTTATGGTATATATTGGTGGTGGGGAAGTTTACATATATGCCTCTTTTATTTATTATATTACTGTTTTTTGCATATTCTTATATTTCTACTGAGCCTATTCCTGCTTTTGTATTTGTTGTGTTTCTGATGTAAATAGAGATTTCAATTTTGGTTAATTTTATTTACTTTTTTGTATTTTATTTTTTTTTTATTTAATTTAATTAATTTTTTTTATTAATTTAATCTATCATCCTTCTGTAAACTGTCATTCATACGGTACAAGCCTGAGTATAAAAATTTTGTGGAGTGATATGTACTTTTTCCTCTGTGTTGATCTGTATGACAATAAAGTTTACTTTGACTTTGACTTTGAATGATTAGGTTAAACAGTCATTGGTCTGTATTTGTGGGACTAGTGTACATTTATGTAAAGCAAGTTAGGATAATTTATTGTGGCATTTTTATCACAATCATACACATGAGATGTATACCATTAAGTGGCTGTAATTAGTGACTACAGACATCAAAGAATATGATGGCAACAGTATGAATGATCTTAAACCAAAAGATGAATCCAAAAGACCAAAAGGAATGCAAGTATTTATACATGGTCCAAAAATGATGTGTACGTGAGGAGTGGCTCATGGTTTGAAACCCACCCAGTTCCCAAGGTGCACTTAATCCACCACTTAGTCAGTGTCAAACAATTTCCCAAGGAGTAATCTCTGCTTGACCTTCCATGATATAATTGACCCAACACTCTTTGAACTCCATCACCTAAACAGAACAGAACAGGTAGAGCAAGCATCCACTCTAGAGACCTAAATATATACTACTCAATCAACATTAGATACAAGAACATAACCCAATGTATTCCACACTTCATCACTATGATGCCCATACATATCATGTGGAGTATTTCCCTGGCAACCTTTAAAACTAGTCAGAAGGAATGCATGAGTAATCACACATTTAAACCTAGGATATGTAAGCAAAATGTACTTAAAGAGGGAGATTCTTAGTATTCCATCATTAATGGGTACTAGAGTAACAGCTTAAGGGCCCTTACAAGCCTAGCCAATTTATCCTGATTTTTACCCAATATATGGTCCCTACGGGCAAGAGGATGGCATGGATCTGTGCTTGTGCATTGAGTATCTTATAGATTGTTCCTGTCCAGACGAGACACAGGCTCTACCCTAGGTGTGAAATTGTGATTCCCCATCCATTGATCCAAACTGCATTTGAAGAGGGCAAGGGAAGAGCTCTGCTTAATGTGAATAGGAAGCCTGTTCCAAAGAAGGCGCAATGTCTGAGACACATATCTGCCTACAGCATGTTTTGTTTGAGTCACTGACTTAGATCTTTAGATTGGGTGACCCTCATGCTGTTTGACTTGTGAATGTGTAGCAGCTCCATCAGGGCTGGATTTGTGAGTGCCTTGTAGGTCAGGCATTGGTTTCCCCAAAATAATTAGTAAAGTAAAGGGATAGGGCTTTTAGTCTGTCTGCATAGTTCATGTTGTTTACACCCTATATTTTCTTTGTGAAGAACCTCTGAGGTCATTCCAGCTGCTGTAAGTGCCTAGTCAAGTACATGCCAAATGGTGTACTATACTCAATTATTGGATTAATGAGGACTGAGTACAGTGATAATATATTTTCCTTGCATCTGGTTGCCATACCTTTACTTATATGTTGTGCCACATAAAATTATTTCCTCACCACTGTGGACATGTGGCTGTTAATGTTCAGGCTACCATCTATCTGTGTACTTAGATCTCTCACCTCTGAGTCCACCCTAAGAGGCGTGCTATTGATGGTGTAATTTACAGGGATATTTGACTTCCCAAAGGGTATGATAATGCATTTTTTTTACATTTAGTTTCAGGATGTGGTTCTGGCACCAATCATTTGTCTGATCTAGACCCTCCTGGACGATATCTACATCACTGGAGGATTCAGTAATTCCCCCGCCTCTCAGCTGTCTAGATTTCTGCAGAATGTCCAGATTATTGGCTCATATTTTTGGTCTGATCCTTATAAAATTTGTGGTTTTCTGCCCAATCACTGAGGTGATCTGAGGACTGAAGTCACTAAATAATGACATACATTTGAGTTTCTGACTTCACATCCTTCAGAAAATCTATTTAAAAAAAACCCTGTTGCTCTAGCAACTTTCTAAGTTTATAAGAGTAATATTAAAAATATGTCCCTATTTTTGAGCCATTGTCCCCCCATTTTGTTGGGCTTTGTTCAGATTTTTTGCACTAGAGGGATGAGAGGTATGGCCCACAGCTTGCAATCATTAACAAACTTTGTCACCCGGGGGCCTTCCACATTTGCCTTGACTTCAGAGAAGTGTATTCCAAACAGAAGTGGTCCTGGTATTGAGCCCTGTCGCACACCACTAGTAAATGGCCTCTTGCTGGATCTGGATTCACCCACTTTAATCACGTGTCCTGTCTATGAACCAATTGGCTATCTATCTGGCTATCCATTTGGTAACATAGGGATTTATGTCTAGTTTTTTGAGTTTATTTACAATACCTGAGTGGGGAACTGTGTCAAATGTCAGAACTCCATGGTATGTTACTGAACAAAGATCTTAGCACCAAGAAATAAACTAACAAGAAAATATAGAGTGCACAACCAACACGGCTGAGCTACAAATACTTTAATGAACAAAAATAAAGTATAAAAACATAAGTGCTTTCACAATTCACTGATCACTTCATCAGACAAAGTAAAACAATTTAATTCCATGCATTTGAACCACCTGTGATCCAAACAAAATTGTAACATCTACTCTGAACCTCTCATTGTAAAACATAGTCAAAAACTTCAATAAATTAAGAACTATTAAAATAAATAACTTATACAAATATCAAGCATCATGAATACTAAAATCCATATAATCATAAAATCTGAAACATTAAATTAGCCGCATCAATGGAGGAGTGTACGTGCTCTCAAAGTCGGTTTTAAAGAGACAGACTTGTTAATACTGGGAAATTTGTCCGCACGTAAACTCAAAATCAAGGCTTGTTCTCTTAACTCAATCTTGTTCTTAACATACCCTCTTCTAATATCCTCAGTGTTGTTAACCAGGCCGGTGTCTGTTTGTGATGCGCATATAAATAGTTCTTACTTATGGCTAAATCTTCATGTAAAGATGTTAATACTTTTAGCCAGAAGTTAGGTACTGCATCTGGGCTGGGGTTTTTCCTTTAGGAGGTTTTTTAACTTTTTTTCAATCTCTCTGGCTGTTACTTCATCCCATTTCTTATTCTGTACATTTAAACTTCTTATTTTTTCTTTTACTTGTATCCATTTAGCATCTTTGTTATGTTCATAGATATTTCTCCAACATGTATCGATCTCTTCTTTTTGGTGGAGTTTCAATTCCTTTTGCGTTGTTTCCCAATTCTCTATAAAACTTTTTTGGGTCATCAATAAATTGTTTATTTTGTACTTTTCCATTATATTTATCTGCATATATTCTAAGTTTTCTGCCTGTGCTGATATTTTTAGTTTATTATTTGCGATAGTGCACAATAGATCCTGATCTGTTCTGATATTGCGCATTGTTTTTAGCACATCTATCTTTCAGAGTATTTTTGTTGATCTTTTTCTTCTTCTATACTCTTCTAACAGTGACACTTCTTGCCGTAATTACTTTATAGTTTTCTCTTTTCGATACTTCATTGATGACATTCAATTTCTCCCTTTCCTTTCCCTTACTACCCAGTGTTTTTTCTGGTTACCTGTTATTAATTTAGCTGCACAATAATACATCTTTTTACTTAAGTTATATCGCATGAATCTCTATGGACAGTCCTAATTACTATGTTCATTTGTTTTATCAAACTTCTAACTTTTTGGGTTTTATTGACTTGCCGTAGTCTATTTCTTTCATTGATATTAAGATGTTTGCTCGTCTCTATTAAATCAAGCAACTCTTCTCCTAGATCATTTTCTTCTAAACTTGAGGACACATTCTTTGTTCTGCATTTCCTGCAAGTATCTTATAGAAAGCTCCAGAGCATCTTATTGTCTCACATTCTCTTCAGTTTCATCCTGTGTCATTTGTTGCTCTTTCATATGGGAATTTACTGCCTATCACTCCACAACATTGACTGCATCACAGTTGCCATAACTGCCACAGTTTCCTGTTCCTTCCCTTGCTGTGCAACTCCATCTGAACATTTGTACTGGTTTCCTATGCAAGGCTCCAAAACATCTTCATATGGCAACTGATTAAATGTTTCCCACTCCACTGGTTACTCCTTAATTTGGGGATCCATTGTTCTGTCTGGTTGTGTTGTTATCAGAGTTAGATTTTCTACACTAACTCCGTCACTTTGGAGGTAATCCATAACCTCAGTTTCTATTTCTTTAACTTCTCCGTTACTAATCCTCTTTTCTTTTTGTCTTCTTTGTTTGCCTGTTTTATTTGTATTGTTACATTTTCCATGTCCGATGCCTTTGCCTCTGTTTCTCTTCAATATCCTTGGTGCTGCGCTTTTTGTACTGATTAGCTTTACTTTCTTCTTTGCATAAATATTGCTCCATATTAAATCTCTTTTTCTTTCCCATGTCCATATTTCTTCTTCAGATGTCTCCTGCTCCTCCTGTTTCTCCTTACTTTGGGAACTAGTTGTTCCATCATCCTGTGATGCAACCTGTGTTAGACTTTCTACACTAAATCCTTCACTTTGCAGGTATTCAATAACTTCAACTTCTATTTTTTGAACTTCTACGTTACTAATCTTCTGTTCTACATTCCCTTGTTATGATCTTATTTTTTGTATTTTGAAATTTTCCATATCTGGACGCCTTTGCATGTATTTCTCTTTGAATATCTTTGGGGCTGCCTTTTTGTATTTATTAATTTGGGTTTCTCCTTTGCATAAATATTGCACTGTATCAGATCTCTTTCTTTCACATGTCCATATTTCTTTTTTTTTACTTTTCAAAAGTCTGTAGATTTTGTTCTTTATATTTTCGCACTTCCCCAGTCACTTCTTTTTCCAAACGGCCCAAAGTTTCGTGGTCTAAATAATGTTTTTTCATAGCTCTGTTGTATTAATGAAAACACATTTTTATTTGACATTTCTGACAGTTTTTCTTGCGGAAGTATTTTTCTTTCCTCTAATTTCTCTCTTAATCTTCTTGCATATCTTCTGTCTGGACATTCTGAAATTCTTGCATAATAGTAACAATACATGATTTCTTTCTAATCCTCAATCCACTTTATTTTCTTTATTGCTCTTTTTTGGCCTATCAGTTTTTGTGATTTTTGTGGACTACTACTTTTTTCTTCAACGGGGGGGGGGGGGGCATCCTCCCCCTGGGCCTGGCCTAACCTCATTGTAGGAATGTTTCTGTGTCCTGAGGATTCTACACTGTCATTTTTGCAGTCCTGACACTAGTGTGCCTACAAGGATTGGGCACTGTTTTATGCAGAGTCTTGTGCACCAAGCTATCTTTTTTTTTATTTTTTAACCTATTTCTGTCTGTGATATATCCTTTATAAAATACTGTCTATATATCAGTGTCGTATTGGTGAGATTTTGTGAAAAACAGGGTCCACCTCGTGAAGGTACTCACCAAGAATTAAGGATGAATTAAATTCCAGCAATACTACTTTCCTTTGCTTGCTGACTTATCATGTCTCCATTCAGATCCCTTTTAAGTTGCTACTAATGGAAATACAGTCTTTGAATCCTGGTGGTGTTCCTACATCCAAATTTAGCTACCAGGCAAGTTCTCTGATCTCAATTCATAGCACCTAAGGCCCACCCCTAGGGTCAACTGGGTGAACTGGAATATCTTCCAAGATACAAAACAAATATCATTCTGTGTTGCATTCTAATGTGTGTCTGTAAAGAGCACCCATGACTCTTATGGATAGAGGAAATGTGTAAATGCCCCAACATATCATTGTTTGGCTTTTCTATGGGTTATTCACATGGAGAATAAAAGGGCTAAAAACTACCATGGAAATGTAAGACTAGGTTTATTAATATCCTCCCAGATCAATAGATATTAAGTACCTATGAATCTTCTGATCAACCACCTCACAAGGATCATTATTGGGATCAGGCCTCATAAGAAGAATGAAGAACCAAAAGCTGAGAAATTTGATAAAAATGAAAAACTTCTACTTTCTCCATCAACATAGATATGAAGGGCTTCAGACACCATCATTGTATGAATCTTGTAGAATGTCTGCACTATTTTTTGATAGTCTAACTCACCAGAAACTTCTGTATGGCCTAAAGGATCTGGCAGAGGAAGCTCTGGAGGGAAAAAAAGATCTTCCTTACCTCTACATCAGACAGAGAAAAAACACTTTTGGCTCTTGGCAGTTATCTCCAAAGGGAGGACAGTTGTGGTCCTCCGGGGATCACGTCAGTCACCCTGCTAGACAGGGATCCAGGGAAGTAAAATAAATATTGTGGGAAGAAATAACCAGGGAATTGTTATGGCTAGGTTTGTATAGGCCCTAGAGCTGATAGCCTAGTACCAACCTATGAACATATGAACCTAAGTCTTAGGCACACTTTGAAAAGGAAGCTTCTATTCTCCAGAAGGGAACAAAACAGAAGACTCTTCAGTTATGCATGTTTCAGAGTGAGAACCTGGAGAGAAACCCTTGTGTTGATTATCACTTTCACTGTGAATTCCTTCAACTCTATCAAGTTTATTTCTTGGAATCTTTCTCCTTATTTCTATCCTCATCTTTGGGATCTTTGGGATTCTCATGTTTGATTCAAGAGAGTCAGCCTCAAAGCAGGGGTCAAGACCAAAGCCCCATCTATAGCTGATCGTGAGTCCCGTTTACAGTTCTCTAATGAAAGTTCATTTTCCTCTTTGTAATTGTAACCTTTCTAATGGTAACACGTATCACACAATCTTCACCAATATGTTTTTCATCCCTTCAAAAAAAAAAAAAAGACAGTGTGTGCCTGTACTAAGATGGGATCTTTTTCCTGGAGTCATGCCTTACGAATGCTTCGTTAACCAGAGTAACAAAGATGCAGGACACCAAAAGTTCAACAGTAAACTAAAACTTGTGATAAAGAACAAATCGGGAGGGTGGCCTAATGGTTAAGGTGTTTGCCTTACAAACACAAGGTGCAGGGTTTGAGTTTCACAAGGGATAATTGGCTAGGCTTAAAATGGCTCACGAGGGCAGTTAGCCTAGTACTAATCTATTTCTTAAGAAAACTCATGAAAACTGTAAAGCCAACAAAAGAAGCAACTAAACAAAACTAGAAATATATTCATTTTACATTGTCACTTGCTGACAATGTAAGATAAGAACTACCTTGAAAAGCAAAGAAAGGTAGATCAGTGAAGGTGAGATGAAATACCTTAAAGCAAAGAGGGTACAATTACAATGGAGTGACCTGGTTGAAGTCACAAAGATAACAAATGAAGATATGATTTTGACAAGGCATGAAAGAATAAATAATGCAATATTTTTAATGCCAAATGAAATGAAAAACAACAAAAAGAGCCTGGGATGTGCATTTTCCTGATGCAGACACTTAGTACAACAGAAGAGATCAAGATGAGAAACTTGTTTGTTTGCAGGGCAATATGGGGAAGAAGAGGAGCCAGAAGCCTGGGAAAGGTTTTGACGCTAAGCTGTTTTCTACCAACATAAGCCCTAGTGGTAAATGAATTTGACTTTCATAAACTCAGATTTATGGTTATGCTTAATAGTGTGAGTTTAAACCACTAGATGCTTTATATAACTTTGATTAAATTGTAAGATATTTTATATAATAATGATTATTTTACTTAGATACTCAGTATAGTGATAGTAGTGTTGATTCTACATTATTTATTATATTTTAATTGGTTCATAGGTGTATATTAGGACAATGACCACCAGGTCATTTATAAGCCTTGCCATGCAACCCAAATATATCTCATGAGTTACTGTGCCTTAGAGATTATTTTAAGTGGTGTATGTTAGTTAGGTCATGATTTAATGGCTGCTTCTGCCCACGAGAGACACAGATGTCAGATCAGGGGAGAATTTCTGTATTCCCATTCACTGATCTGTGTTGTACTTGAATAGAGTTACAGAAGGGCTCTACTTCACATGGATGAGAAGCCTATTCCACAGAAAGCGGACACTCAGAGATACATAGCTGTTCTTCCAACATGTCCCAATTTTAGTTGCAAGCAATGTTTAAAGCGGTAGCTCTAATTGTTCTGGTGCTGTTCATTTGGTGGATATGCAAAAGGGCCATCTTTGCGGGATCCAAAGATACCTAGTATGCAATTTATAAATCACCTCTCAGCAGCAATCTGTAGGAAACAGAGTACAGAGATAGAGCTTTGAGGTGATCTGCATACGACATGGTGTTTATGGCCTGTATTGTTTGTGAGGAACCTCTGTGGATGTTCCAGTTGTTGCATGTGCCTGGTCAGATATATACTGAAGCAGGCATTATACTCAGATATGGGTTTGATATGATGAAGGCTGAGTATAGTAGCACATTGACTTCCATGGACCTTGATGCCATGCCCTTACTTATAAGTTAAGTGATACAGAATGATTTCCTTACTGTCTTAGGCACATGCTGGTCAAAAACTAGGTTACTATTTACTTGAGTCCCCAAATCCCTGACTACTGTGTCTACCTTTAGGGGTGTTTTATTAATGAGGTAGGTTCCCTGGGTGGTTGACTTCCAAAAAGGTGCTATTATGAACTTCTTGGCATTGACTTATAAGCCATGTCTTTGGCACCAGTCATTTGTCTGTGATACACCTTCCTGTAAGATGTTAGTATCTTGGGGGAGGAGGTTCTATGATTGCTCCTGGCTTGCAATCATCTGCAACTTTAGTAAGCCAGAGGCCTCTGACATTGGTCTTGACTTCCAAAAAATAGATGCCAAAGAGGAGCTTACCCAACACAGAGCCATGGGGGACTCCACTGGTGACCAGCCTCTTTGTGGAGGTGGTCTCACCAATCTTTACTTCCTGAGTCCTGCCTGGTGGCTATCTAGCAAGTTAAATAGGAGTTTACAACTAATTCTGTGAGTTTGTTTACAATGCCTATGGGGCGTATCACATCAAATGCTTTACCTAGATCAAGGTACGCCATAAGCACCATTTTGACCTCGCCCATTGCTTGGTGATCTTCTCAAAGGCATCTTCAGGATCAGTCGGCATGACCTGCATTTGAACAAACCAAACTGGGTTAGGTCCAATGTCTAAAGGTTTCTTATGTCATTTTTAACATTGCCATGATAATTCATTCCATGGTTTTGCATATCAAATTAATTAGACTAGTGGGTCTGTAGCTCCCAGGATCCATTGATGGACCACTCTAGTACAGAGTGATGAGTGTTACAGCCTCCATTCATGTAGGATGAAGCCTGTGCAGAAGTTATGGTTGAATAGTGAGTCCAGTGACCCTGATAGGTCATATTTCAGGCTATTTATGAGGCATCTTGGGATATTATTATAGCTCATCAAAGCTGTATTGTTGGCCTTAGATAGTGCATCTAAGATGTGCTTCCTACTGATAGTTGGTATTTTCTGGGGTTGGCTGGGGGTGAGAGGGGGAGTATAGCTGGAGCTGAATTTGTCAGCCAGAAAATTTGCTATATCACCCAGTTCTGTGAATGTGGCTCCACTTACCAACAGTTCAGCACACTGTTGTATGCTGCCTTTGAGTTTTCGGACATAGCTAAAGAAGACCTTATGGTGTTCTTGGCTTGGGATGCTATCTTTACATCAAGATTTTGCTTAGTTGGACTTTTGAGTTAGTTTTGGGCTTACTTCTGGTAGGCACAGCAGCCTCTCTGCAATCACTGACATGGCTGCACAGAGCTTCTGTGAATAATTCTGCACAGGTTGCTGTGTTGTCTGGGTTTAGAGAGGCTTGAAATTCTGACAGGTTATCACTTAATAAAAGGTAGTTTGCCTTGGAGTAGTTTCTAACTGTTAAAGGATTTGCTGAATTTGCAGAATTGATTCTTATTTCGAAGGAGACTGCTTTGTGTCTGACCTTACCAGAGAGGACATGACACTGTGGGGGTGGGGGGGGTGATACAGCATTCTCTCATATTTGTGAGTACCAGGTCCAATGTCCAATATGTTTGTACCTCTAAAGTGTAAGCACTAACTTGTCCAGGTTGCTTGAGTTTGCAAAGTGTAGGAATCTCTGCAAATTTGATATTGTGTAGGATTCCCTGTTTATAGAAGAATAATTAAAGTCCACCATGAATATGATACATGGGTGAATGGTGAGCGTCTCCAGTAGGGCCATGGTTTTATTCTGTATTGTGTTTCTCAGTGATACAAAATCGATCTATGAGATCTATTACACAAAATAGATCTATGAGTATCAAAATTTTGAATTTTTTTTCTTGAAATTTTTATATGCTGCGTGTGATGGTGACTGAGTTTATAAAATCTGTATGCAGTGGAAGCAAAGCAGGTGAGTATCAAGATGAACAGTCTAGATCATCTGTTTATGAGAAAAGAACATCATGGTAGTCTGTTGACTTAACTGTTTTCTGTCTGAGTGGTCAAGGTGCAATAGAGGGAATGCAAACATATTTTGAACTAATATTTATTAGTGTGGAATGGTAGAACTGAGGAGTTGAATGTGATGGCTGTTTGAGGTGATTCTGAAAATGGAAGGAGGGGGGATGACAGGAGTTTACAAAATATGGTGGAAATGTTGAATGATGTTGATTGGCTGGTTACAAGCCACCAGATAAGGAGCAATTAAATGTTTGTGATTAAGACACACATTTACAATATGCTGGCCAGATACTGAGGAGCTCAGTCCAGTTTACTGGGTAGACAGGTAGCTTGCAGTGTGAGTACTTTAACCAGGGCTTTATAACCTAAGGGAAAAAAAAAGAAAAAAGGGTGGAAGAAAATGAGGGTGAGAATGATGGTGGAGACAGCAGTAAATACAATTTACTTTAAAGGAAAACTCCGCCCAGAACCAAAAATATGTTTTTTCAGTCTAGCTTTGTTTCCAGACCTATTTTAACACCTAAAAATCACTCTAAGTGCTTCATTTATAATTTTAGCCTGTTTACCACAATATGGCTACTGATGGGACTTGAAATATCAACGTGATCTTCTTCTCCTTCAAACCTTTCTCTTTCCCATAAAGTGTTTCAAGTCTTCTTTCTGTGACTCATGCCAGACATAAGGAAGTAACTGTGAATTCCCATGCCATTGACATATAATGGGAAATCTGTGACACACTGTCAGTTTGCAATCCTTCTGTGTTAGGCCTGCTTCTTTTCTGTTGCTAATCACCCTAATTTATGTTAAGCTCAGAGCTTGCTTCACAGTATAATTTGAAGTTAACACAAAAGAAAAATGAAGCCCCGGGACGTAGTCAAAACAAACCAAGTGCTTGTCTTTGTATTCCGAAGATGTCCATCTTTAGAACGGACAAAAGCGCTTAATTTTAATTATTTTTATTAATATAAATTCATTATTTTTACATATTCTCTTTTGGTTCCTTAGTCCTTCGCAGCATTTGGTTCATTTTGAGTTCCAGCCCACATCTGATGAAGTTAAGAAACAAAAACGTATGGTTTGAGCATTAATGTGTTTTGGTGGATTTAATAAAAGTGATTTTTTAAGCATTTCGCTTCCACGCTGTGTGACTACGCTGAGAATTAAGTAACTGAACAGTTTCTGCCGACTGGGAGCTTTATTGTACGTCTCTAGGCTTCGTTTTTCTTTTGTGTTTACTGGTTTTTGTGGAGCCCTTGCGCTTTCTTTGGGGTAATTTGAAGTTAAAGAAACTATTCAGTCCAAGCAAGCACCCAAATGAGAGATGGAACACTGAGGAACGATATATTGTGAACCAAAAAGACTTTATTAACGCTGTCACTACAAATCTGCGTTTTCGTATAGCACACTTCTTCAGATAAAATTCAAATACTGCAAGTACTGTTTAAATACCATGACGAACATCAGATAACTAACCTCATTGGATATCCAGTATTTAAAATATTTAAAATGATACTATCTTTTAAAATTTGTCAAGGATATAAATGAATGAAACATCTATAATAATACCCTAGATTCTTCTATAAAACAATATTAATACATATATATAACTGATTATATTAATAACAGACTTCTATTAATAAAAAATTAGTTAAAAATATAGTGAAAATATGCAGTAAAAAATACATATGTATGTATAAATTCATATTGAAGGAAAATATTGGTCCATCTTTGCCCTCTAGTGGTGCATGTTAAAATGACATAAATAATTATTATTACTGCAGTTTAGCTGATCTAAGTTTTAATACAGGCATAATAGACTGTATTAAAATAATAAATAATAAATGAAATGTTGTCTATTATGTCTGTATTAAAACTTAGATCAGCTAAACTGTAATAATAATAATTATTTATGTCATTTTAACATGCACCACTAGAGGGCATAGGTGGACCGATATTTTCCTTCAATATGAATTTATACATATATATGTATTTTTTACTACATATTTTTCACTATATTTTTAACTAATTTTTTATTAATAGAAGTCTGTTATTAATATAATCAATTATATATATATGTATTAATATTGTTTTATAGAAGAATCTAGGGTATTATTATAGATGTTTCATTCATTTATATCCTTGACAAATTTTAAAAGATAGTATCATTTTAAATATTTTAAATACTGGATATCCAATGAGGTTAGTTATCTGATGTTCGTCATGGTATTTAAACAGTACTTGCAGTATTTGAATTTTATCTGAAGACGTGTGCTATACGAAAACGCAGATTTGTAGTGACAGCGTTAATAAAGTCTTTTTGGTTCACAATATATCGTTCCTCAGCGTTCCATCTCTCATTTGGGTGCTTGCTTGGACTGAATAGTTTCTTTGGTTTTTTGTTTGCCATATCGTGTATTTAATAATCTGAAGTTATCCAGCAGCAGCCAGAGTTGTAGCTAAATTGGATGCCTTTGTTCTAAGTGTTCTTTTGTAGCCCAACATGAATCGACAGTCCCCTCCCCACACTACTGAAGAGGTGTAAAAACTTACTACAACTGACAGCTCAGAATTGAAAGGAAGGGAGTGCCATTTCAAATGTCTTCCCCTCTGCCTGCAGAATCATTTAGTCCTTTAATTTGTCTGGCAGCAGCAGAAAGATTTATTTAAATAATTTCTATTTAATTTTCGGAAGCCAGTTTCAGATAATTTTTGATTATTTCATTGTGTTGATTTTTTCCCCGCTATTTTTACAAGACATTATTATATTAACTTATTTTTGCTTTCCAATCTCTTTGAGAAACATCAGTCTAGTCACATGCTGTTTCTGTATTTTCCTGACATTTGCATCATCTCCACATATTTGAAAGCAGTGCAAAACAGTAGTTTGCAAACCTGTGTCTATGATGCTGGCACAGTAAAAGAATGTACTGAAAACTCACTGTATTCTACAGTCCATGTAGTGAAGTTTTTTTTTTCCAGGGGGGTGGGGGGAGGCCTACTGAATATTTTGTGCAAGTATGTATCACCTGCATAATGCAGATAACTGATGCATTTTTGGAGCTTAATATGATCTTCTCTAATTCAGCTGAAACTGTTTAGCAATCCTCTATTCCTTTAACCGGATTAATAAATTTGCTTTGAGGCACTCACTGTCTTTGTGCACATTTCCAGTCTTACTGCTAAACTGGTCATATATTGAGTTATTAATTGGCTGCCGACACTGCTCAGCCAAACACAGTTCTTCATATTTTTCACATTGCTACTTTTGTTTCGGTCATATTAAAACAACAAAAGAAACGTGTGCAGTTTGCACAAAATACCATGTAGGAGGGTTTACACCCTTCAGTAAATTAAGGATTGCATCATCCAATTTGCACTTGTACTAACTAAACTTGTCAGTCAGGCAGTAAGCACACAGGAGTGAAATGCTACTATCAGTGTCATGAGTAGAGAATGACAATTTTGCCTCCATAAGTTTACTGTCTACCTTATTATAAGTCACTCCCAGGCTGTGCTGTGTGGCCTTTTGGGAATATTCTCCTGACATTGACTTCATTACCTGCTACAGCAAAAGCCATGGTTCGCAGACAGCCTACAAAGCATCAAAGAGATCTCATTGTTGAAAGGTATCAGTCAGGAGAAGGGTACAAAAAAATATCCACAACATTGGATATACCATGGAACACAGTGAAGACAGTCATCAAAAAGTTGAGGTAATATGGAATAACAGTGATGTTGCAAAGAACTGGATATCCCTCCAAAATTGATGAAAAGACAAGACGAAAACTGGTCAGGGAGGCTGCCAAGAGACGTACAGCAACAGTGAAGGAGCTGCAGGACTTTCTGGCAAGTACTGGTTGTGTACTACATGTGACAATAATCTCCCGTATTCTCCATATGTCTGGACTATGGAGTAGGGTTGCAAGACTGAAGCCTTTTCTTACACAGAAAAACATCCAGGCCCAGTTAAAATTTGCATAACAATACATCAAGTCTCCCAAAAGCATGTGGGAAAATGTGTTATGGTCTGATGAGACCAAGGCTGTACTTTTTGGCCACGATTCCAAAAGGTACATTTGGCGCAAAAACACTTTGCAGCACCAAAAGAACACCACCCCCATGGTGAAGCATGGTGGTGGGAGTATCATGCTTTGGGTGCTTTTCTTCAGCTGGAACTGGAGCTTAAGTCAAGGTGGAGGGAATTATGAACAGTTCCAAATACCAGTCACTTTTGGCCCAAAACCTTCAGGCATCTGCTAGAAACCTGAAGAGGAATTTCACCTTTCAACATGGCAATGACCCCAAGCATACATCCAAATCAACAAAACAATGGCTTCACCAGAAGAAAATTAAAGTTTTGGAAAGGCCAAGCCAGAGCCCAGACCTAAATCCAATAGAAAATCTATGGAGTGACCTGAAGAGGGCTGTGCACAAGGGATGCCCATGCAATTTGACAGATGTGGATCACTTTTACAAGGGAGAGTGGGCAAACATTAGCAAGTCAAGATGTGCCATGCTGATAGACTCCTACCAAAGATGACTGAATGCTGTAATTAAATCAAAAGGTGCTTCAACAAAGTGTCAGTTTAAGGGTGTGCAGACTTATGCAATCAACTTATTGCACATTTTTTTATTATTTATTTATTTTTTATTTGTTTGTTTTCAATTGCATTGTACAGGTCATAGGACACATTAAAGGTGGGAAAAGTTTTGAATTGATTTATTGTGGTCTTTTTATATCACAAAAAACTTGGTATTTTAACTGGTCTGTATCAGATGTTCAAAATTTGAAAACTTTGAATCACAGATGGCCAGCATCAAATTATCAAAGTTTTCAAACTTTGAACGTTACAACGGAGATCGCCATAGGGAATATTTCCTTTCACTTCAATGTAGTGTGATCTTGGAGTTGGTATATTTAACTAGTGGGGGGGTGGGGGTACAGGAGGGCTTGCCCCCCTGCATAGAGTGTTCAGGTAGGTTTTTTACTTTTTTTTTTTTTTTTTTTTTATTTTATGTTCGAAGTTTGAAAATTTCAATCATATGGAGTCAACCATATATGATTTGAAGTTGTCAGACTTCTAACATATAATCTAGACCCATTTTAGGGTGCGTACACTTTTTATATCCATTGTACTTCTCACAGTTATAGGTAATAAACCCATCTCCACATTAATACGTGCAAACAACTTGGATCAAGACCTTCCTCTACACTGAGACATAATCCATTTTTATTATTCTAAACATTTGCAAGCAATACTGTAAGCCACACTGAATCCATAAAGCTTAGTCTCTCAAAATCATCTTTATGCAATGCTTCATGGAAGCCATGTGGAAGAAAGATACCCAGACATTTCCAATAGTAGTAGGAGCAACTGGTCTTATAAAAAACAATTTACAATCGTATTTAGATATCCTACCAATACATGTAACACCGTACGAATTGCAGAAGGAGTAATTACTGGGCACATTGTGGGTGCTGCAAAGAGCACTTTTGGCTAACATCAAAGAGTACAACAATACTAATTTCATGAACTTTAATTGTACCTTGACTTAGGAATGGGGTCCATTCCCGTTATGGTATTAGAAACCCAAAAGACTTGGAGAAATTAAAAAGAATTGAAATGAATACTGTTACAATGCATTCTGTATTTATTTCCATGACAAATTATGTCATACCTATAGTGGCACACTGCTTTCTCAATGGGAAAATCCAGTCTCTGCAGTTATGGTTACTAGAGGCTGCATTCCTACACATGAAAATCATTAGCTGATGGCACACAACGGTGAAAGGGAAAATCAGAAACCCAAAAACCAATATCAGACAAAGCCTGCAGTTAGACACTGCATCCTACAGTAGCAATAATCTGGGTATACGGGAAAAAAACATTTATCAACAGTAGATTGGTCATGGCCAGTTGTCAAATACAGGTGTCCGCTACAGCCAAACCACTGTCTAGTCTCACCAAGTAAGTTAGTGAGATATGATATGGAGATAGTTTCAGATCTATTATGCAGTCTTAATAATTCATTATCTAGCTGATTTTTTTATCTGCCACTGTGAGACAGCCATCATCCCTCTTGTAATAAACCCGCTTCCACCACTGATGGACAAAAGCATATGTGCCAACAATCAGAATCGGCAAACTGAATATTGCAAAAAGAACTTAATAAAAAAACACTTTTTGAGACTTTTTACAAGGGGAAAGCACTCAACACCCTCCTATGTGGGTGGCAAGCCCACCCCACCTATTTATATATACCATCTCCATCATTGCAGCAATTTGAAGGTGAAAACTCTGCCAAAAAGTGATCAATTCTGGATCAACTCACTCCCAGTACTTTAATAAGTATGAATTCTAATGAGTCATTTGAAGCTCAGGGAGTCACAGCCTGACAGTTCTAACTTCACCCACCAGTCGGCTAACCAAAAAAACAGACAACTTGTTCCCCAATGGGGTAGTACTTGATTGTAGAACCCCATCATCCAGGAAATCCTCCGCCGGTGTTGTGTCAGTCCTTAACCTTGACCATGATGGTTATAATGGCAGAGTCCTACAGTGCTGTGTCCGTGCAAATATAGACAAAGGTGTCTGGAAAACAGATACATCCAACCAAAAATCTGGACTGGGGAATTTGTATACCTAACATCATAACTCCTTCAACTTCACTAGGACTGCAAGCTGCTATCAGTCAAAAATAAAGTTTAAAAAATTGAGTGACATTAAATGACTCAAAATATCACCATAATGTACTCAAACTGATCACATGATCTAATAATTAGTAGGATATGCAGTATTTCCATATCTCGGTAGACAAGCACCCTGATAGGTAAATGGAACCAAATACAGTGAGACACATGAAAGGATAAATGGCCATCAAAGGAAAAATTGTTACAGGAACCATAGCATACGAACATCCTATTGAGAATACGAAGGGATATCATTTTACAAACCAATCTGTAAATTGAGGGGTACATCATAAAATTTAGAAAAACTATATGCAATCAACTCAAGCAAAAGATCACGACGTAGATAAAACTTATTTGAACCAAACACAGAAACACAAGACACACACGCAGACACACACACACACACACACACACACACACACACACACGCAGTCTCCCAGCCGAGCTGTTTGGATGACTGCCAGTTTACTTACAACATGTCTTTGGGATGTGGGAGGAAATCAAAGCAACATTAAGAAAAGCAGCAGTGACAGAGAAAAGACATGCAGGCTATACACTGGGAACAGCCCATACAATAAGTGAACTGCAGAAGTCTATACGACACCAGCACCAGGCTATACACTGGAAACAGCCCATACAATAAGTGAACTGCAGAAGTCTATTCGACACCAGCACCAGGCTATACACCGGAAACAGCCCATACAATAAGTGAACTGCAGAAGTCTATACGACACCAGCACCAGGCTATACACTGGAAACAGCCCATACAATAAGTGAACTGCAGAAGTCTATTCGACACCAGCACCAGGCTATACACCGGAAACAGCCCATACAATAAGTGAACTGCAGAAAGTCTATACGACACCAGCACCAGGCTATACACTGGGAACAGCCCATACAATAACTGAACTGCAGAAAGTCTATACGACACCAGCACCAGGCTATACACTGGGAACAGCCCATACAATAAGTGAACTGCAGAAAGTCTATACGACACCAGCACTATTCACTACACCACTGTGCTACTAACCTTACTTCCGTGCTATATTTGGTAGAAGAAGAGAAACCAGAGTAGGAAGGATCAGTGTACTAAACGATTTGCAGGACAAGGATGTCTCAAAAGAGATGCAAGGACTTCTGTTAAACAGTAAATCCACTCAATACAAGTGCATATTACAACAGGTAAGCAAAGAACACCATCTGGTTGCATGACTTAGTCATAGTCAGCAAACAGGCAAAAAAACTTATGCAGAAATAAAACTAGGAGCAAGAAGAACTTCATTGTGTTTGACAGCAGTAGCACACTTAGGAAAACTGATTCCACCGAAAGGGTGGCGAACAATGGAAACACTATAGGACATTGCAGAAACTAACAACAGTTACAGAGCTGAACTGTGCATGAGTCATATGAAAAGAATACAATTCCCTACATACCTTTCCTCACCCTATAGTACAGTAATGCTGTAATGCACAGGGCACCTTTAGCAATGTGAGTGAATACATTGGTTACACACTCCTTTGTTCCTAGCACAATAAAGACTATATGCGTCTTACCATGACTAATGCAAATATGGCATATCTCACAACTACCAATAATTTTTCAAGCCATTACATACCACACGTCCACATACACACATTCAAGACCACATACATTTAATATAACATCTGCTGCTTACTTTGCACATCTGAAAATGTCTAGCTTTCAGTGTTAAAGCTGCGATTGTGGAAGGTGAAAAGTTATTTTTCACATTCTTTTATTCAGTTACAAAACTGCAAACAAGATTCTGTACTGCATTTATAATAATACAAAAATTCAAACTCATTTCTTCCCCATATACATTTAAATTAATCTTCACTAACTACAAGTATATACAGTAGTAACAATTAAGAAATCAGAGTTGAAAGATTCTGATTTCAGAAAGCGACACAATGAATTAGCTTCACAGTTTACTGGATATGGGCTTAAGTATGTAACAAAAAATGTATATCTTGAACGAGGCAAAATGATTGTATTATGCAAGCCTCCTCTGAATGTCTAAAAGCTGTAATGAATGAATCAGTACTGCTGCTACAATGTACAGTCAACTTTATTTCACCTTACTTTCACCCGTCATATATCAAGCATGTCTGCATTTGGTGTAACTGCATTAATAAACGTGCACAAAACTTCACAAGACAACATAAGTACTAATTTACAACTTTTAAACGTTTACTGTATAATAAATTTGGCGCATTGTTTTATACAGCAATAAGTATTTATTCGAGTATTGTGCAACCTAACAGTGCACTATATAGGGTTACATGTTGGAGCTGTTTTGCATGCCTCATAAAAACAAACATTTGCACAAAGCTCTTCAGGAATACATACATACATGCACATTTGACATACTTCATATTCTTTCTGACCCAGTTATGATCAGTAGCTGCAAATGGACTGACAAGGACCACTTGTTGATTATTTGGACTAACAGATTTATACACGTGGTGCTCGTACTCTAGCAAACAAGGGGCCAAAATGAGGTGACCAGAGGGAAATAATAAACATGGGTCCTTTCAGAAGAAAGGAGCAGCCCTGCAGAATAAATGGACTCTGCCATAATTCTTTCTCAATGCCCCCCTTGGGCAAAACATTGTCTCAGAGATTGGCATGTAAAAAGCGGTTCTGGAGGTCCACAGGTGGCACTGGAGGTAAAACCTCTTTCCTTTCCGCCATACCAACAAAAGGAAATATTTTCTTCAGGTTGAGTCTTTACTTGCATAAGGAGCAGTCGAACCAGTGCCTCTAAGTCAAAGTGGCACAAGGCTTGGTTTCAGAATGTTTTGGGCATCAAAGAAAGAGGTGTCTTGCAGACCAGTACCAGATCTTTCTGTCCTAAACATGTATGTCATGGTCAGTTCCCACTGCTTTCTCCTATTAACCTGGTGAACTTGGGCATCTGGAGGCTATGTACCAACTGCCTCATGTACACCGACAACCCTCTCCTCTTACCTCTGAACACTCAGACTTGCGAGCGACGCACTTATATATCCAAATTGGAAGCCACACACTCTACAGCCAAGACCTGAATAGATGGTCAAGAGGACTAGGTCAACACTTGCACCACACCACATGAAACACACTGACCTCCAGAACACACCCCAGCACTGCATTCAGAAAACACAAACCACACACGCACCTTCGTGTAGGCTCTCAATCAAAATCTACCTAAATAACAGTGGCCTCCAAGGCAGAAATGCACTCAACCACCACAAGACAACACTATTCACAAGACACATTGCTCTCCTAAACAGTGAGACATGCAACCAAAGCCCCTAAGGCAAAACAGCATGCCCAAAACACTAGTCATAGGTGACTTGATAGTGAGACACAGTGATGTACCACTCACTATGTTGAATAAAGAGAAAGTAACAGCCAGTTGGTTGTCAGGTGCCAGGATCTGCCACATAACAAATGCAGTCAGGTCCCTCAATAACAGGTACAAATATGACTCAGTCATTGTACATGTGGGTGTGAATGACCAGAGACGTAGCTCCATGGACTACATGAAAAGCGACATGTAGGACCTCTCAGATTATGTTGCCAAGGCGATTTGGACCCTAGCCCTAAGCAGCATCCTACCATCACCCAGAGTGTTACCACAGTACAAGCAGAAAATGATTTATTTCAAAAATTAGCTAAGTTTCTGGTGTCATTCTAAGGGTATCCATTGTCTGTCTGCCTGGGATGGCATGATTGACAGAACTCGATGTTTTGCAAGAGATGGCCTGCATCTGTCACCCCTAGGCTTCCGGATACTGGCTAAGGCTCTTGTCACCTCTGTAGTGCCTTTTTTAGGTGGTGTTCCAAATACTAAATTACCAACGTAAACAGCTACAAACAAATGCAATCTGAGGGTCATGCTGCTCAACGCTAGAAGTCTAAATGTCAAAATGCACTCACTTGAAGCACTCATTAAAATGGAGAACATGGGCATTTGTGCTGTAACAGAGATCTGGTTCAAGGCAGCAGAAAGCACCCCTGCACTACCAGGCAGTAACTAATTCCAGACCTTTCGGCCACAGAACTTGGACCAAAACTCCAAAGGCGGTGGTGTCTCCATATTCATAATGGATGTGCACACCTCCACACTATTAACCCAACATAATGCATCAGAAATACTAGAGGTGCAGCTAACATTGGGTAAGACTGTAATTAAAGTCTTAGCCTGCTATGGGTGCCCAACCATGTTCCAGGACTCACACTCCACGTTCCTAAGCACCCATGGAGAATATCGGGGTCCAACTGAACACTCTCACACTGGAGAACTACAACTACCCCTCATGTACCAATACACTTGCCCAACATTTCCGGCAATTCATTAATTTCAATGCCCTGGACAAACTCGTTCTTACCCTCACTACAGGTTGCAACATCTTGACCTGGTCATTATCAACATGGGTGACCATTGCTCTACAACAATAGTGAACTCCTACCTTGTTAGATCCGACCTCAAACTAATCACTTTCAAAATCCATATCCCTTCCAGCTCCCCCAAAGGTAACCACCATGAAAAACTTCTCCAGTGTTAAATTTGGACTCGTAAAAACAGAGGTGGCTAAATTCACGGCACCCATGCAAATGGAGAATAGCTGCATAACCGCCGAATCATACACCAAGGGACTGTGCGAACGTATACAGAACACATACAGAAATGCATGGATCTCGCCATAGCCAATAGAACAAATAAGTTGTCCTCCAAACAAAGGAAGCCAATAGGGTGGTCCCCTGCCATAAACAAACTCTACAACAGAAGGAGGAAACTGATGCAGAATAAGGTGAAGTCCCGAGAACGGAAAAATTCTCTTAGTAGGCTCAACAAAAAGTGTACCCAAGAAGCCTGAATGCTGTAATTAAGGCAAAAGATGCTTCAGCACAATATTAGTTTAAGGGTGTGCATGGTTATGCAAACAGCATATTGTACATTTTTTATATTTGTGCCACCCAACAGATTTGTTTTTCACTTGAATTGAATATATTATAGGTCACATTACTGGTGGGAAAAGTGTTGACATGATTTACTGTGTGGTCTCATTTTTTTTTTATGAAAAACCTGCCATGTTAACAGGGGTGTGTACACTATTTATATCCACTGTAAATGTGTATGTATATATATATATATATATATATATATATATATATATACACACACACACACACACACACACACACACACACACACACACACACACACAGATACATACATGAATACATATACATACACATTTATTGCAGTAAGCACCTTTCAAATACATAAATACTGATATTCACACAAGTATTGGATACGTACATACGTGCTCATAAATAAGCACACCCAAATATACCTCTCAACCTCCAGATCAGAGAATCAGGGTGGGACAAAGGACCTTAAAATCAGAGACATTCAGGGACACCTCATTAACATAAGACATGCATATTTAAATAAGCGCATTAATGGACACGCCCACCATTCATTCAATTACACAAAGACAGGGCATCATTTTAAGCATTTTTTTTAGACAATTATATACATTGAAATGTCAAAATAGAGGATTATTCATATTTTTCATGAAAACTGTATAAAAATTAAAGTCAGACATGTTCAGCCCCCCTCACAAATACCATTACAAAATGGTGCTTATATGGAACAGAAGCAATACATGGAATAAGGCAAGTACATTCAGACTACTGATTCAACTTCAGCATCTTGACAGGCAGAGGTAGTTCTGCAGCTGATGCCGTGGAGGAACGCTCTTTGCTGTAAGCAGCTGTTGCTTTTCTTGATGCTTCCAGCATGTCCTTAGGATGTTTCACACAGTACCAGTCATTGTCCTGGTTCACAGTACCAGTCATTGTTCTGGTTCACAGTACCAGTCATTGTCCTGGTTCACAGTACCAGTCATTGTCCTGGTTCACAGTACCAGTCATTGTCCTGGTTCACAGCACCAGTCATTGTCCTGGTTCACAGTACCAGTCATTGTCCTCATTCATCTTTATTGCTAATAAAGAGTTTAATGTTTTTGGGCCAAGTGACTGTCTGAGCTCAGTTTTTACTTTGCGAACCATGCTGAATGCCCGTTCTGCTTCACTGTTTGAGTGTGGCAAACAGAGAACACTTCTCATTAACTTTTGAAAAGTTGGGAGGTCTTGTACTGGAGGGCTCCCAAGCACCATCGACCAGTACTTTAAAAAATTAGATGTGTCACATCCATATGACCAGTCAGTCATCTGATATACTGAAAACTCATCTATCAGTTTGCATCGCTCCACTCGTGAGCTACAAAAACCGAGACGAGTGCCAATATCTGCTTTCACGGTTGAAGAAAGCTGCAGTTTCATAGCTGGATCCAATAAACTGGCCATGTTCTGCAGCAGGGGATCTTTTGCAGGGAAATTTTTTTTTTATTTTTAATAGCACTGCAGAGTAAACTTGTTTGGCTCTCTTGAATAGTTTCTGCTCCACTGCAGTACCCCTATCATTCAAATTTTAGTCCAAATATGTTTTGGCATCAGGACCAATACGAATTTCGCAGTCTTCTAAGATGTTGTCCTGCATTTCAAGAATTACATCAATACTACTTATATTGCCCAAAAACTGCCTTGCAATTGGTGGTTTCAGTACCCTACTGGCATATGCCTGCAGTACTTTGTGGATCTCATTATGCAATGTGAGCAATTTGCTTTCCCTGCTTTGCATTAGCATATTGAAGTTATGCAGTTGTTCAATGGCATACTGCAGGAAGAAGAATGCCAGCTTGATGTCATGGCTCTGCAGTCTGTCAGCTATTAGATCCACTTTAACAGACTGTGGTTCATATGACGAGAAGTATGATCTCAGGGCGGGCCACAAGGCAAGCATTCTTTGTATGACTTTTGCCAAACTCAGCCATCGAGTGGGGGCATACCTGATAATATTGAGAGGTTCAATATCCACAAACAGTGCAAATTCCTTCAGCTTCTGCTGACACTGTGCACTGCTGGAAAAGTGACAATAAATGTCAGATATCAATTCCTCTACAGGTACAGCCATTGCCTTTACACCAGATTTGATACATAAATCTGCAATGTGGCACAAACAGCCCATATTGAAAATATGTGGATTAACCTCTTTTTATCTGGATAGCACCGATTTCCACTTGCCAATCATGGATGCAGCATTGTCTGATGAATAAGCCACCATGTTGGTCACATGAATGTCAAACTTGCTCAGAGTCTCCATTACACAGTTATAAATGGCTTGGCCAGTTCCACTGATACAAGCAGGCATATCAAGGAATCTTACAACATTTTTACCAGTGGCATAGTCAAAAAAATCCAAGTAAAATCACAAGCAACTTGTCATCTCCAATATCTGTACTTTGGTCGAGGTACAAACAGTATGGCACTTTCTGACAAGCTTGTGCAACATTCTGCTGATACTTAGGCCCCATTACATCTCTCAAAATGCAAGCAGCCTTTGTTGGTCCGCAGGTCATTTTTTGTACCACCTCAGGATCCATGCAGTACCTCTTCATGTACTTCAGGAAATGATCCCCAGTCATAAATGGCAAGTTGTGTTCAGCAAGTAGGACCATAAAGGCTACTTCAGCCTCCAGAACTTTAGCATTGGTTTGCTGTGTGGCAAACATTTCTGTCACCTTCCTCCCAGTCGAATGCTTGGTGCTCATCTTGTGCTTCTCAGTGTAGATATCCCACTGCAAATCATTCCTCCCTCCATGTCCGACATTAATATTAGTAGCACAAGTCTTGCAAAACACATAGCCTGGACCACGCCTGCTTTCCATTACCCAGTCAAAGGTGACCTTCCAGCTACTTTGTAATGTGGTCATTCGCTTCTTCTTTTCAGAGGCAGCATCTTCAGAAAAGAGAAAAAAAGGGGGGTGTACTTAGAAGGCTTCAAGGTAATTCACAGGTGTACCATGACGCTACACTTTTACTTACAGTAAATAAAGCTGGTATGATGGCAAACAGTAGTCACAAAAATTCTTACCCTTCTGAGTTGTTGCTCTATAACAGTGCAAGAAACTTTGTGTTGCACCACCTTCCATTGTGGCTTGTACCATGCTGTTCTGTGATTCAGCCATGCCTTTGCTTCGGAAGAAAATTAATAATTCAGATAAAAGATAAGAATCCAATCTAGGAACCTCTAACCGAGTGTGCAACTCAGTAAGACTGAGTAATACACAGCACCGCACATACCCAAAATGCGAGTAAGCATTATTGGAAATCAATAATGCATCCAGAAAAAAATATTCAAAATAACTCAATGCATCCAAGAAAAAAATGTTTGCAAATAATTCATAACGTATCCAGGAAAATGTCATTACTGCAAATGACTATGGATCCAAGGAAAAAGACATTACTGCACATAATTCAAAATGCACCCAAGGTAACTGTTGCAAATGATTCATAACATGTGTAAGAAAATGCTTACTGCAAATGACTCATAAGAGATCCAAGAGAAAGGTCATTGCTGCAAATGTTTTATAACATTTCCAGGAGAAAGCTCATTATTGCAAATGATTCATAACATGTGTAAGAAAATGCTTATTGCAAATGATTCATAAGAGGCCAAAGAGAAAGCTCATTATTACAAATGATTCAAAATGCACACAGGAAGTGCAGACAAGGAGCATGTTATAAAACTGAAATCATGGATACGATTCTGCGGAGCATCAACCTAGTTCTTATTGCCAGAAATCAGGGCCCTCCTGTGAATCAACTCAGAACCTATATTACTGTGCCAGTTCCGCCAGCAACTGTGTCCATGCTTCAACTGTCCAGAAGTTTGTAGAATTTCCAAATGTTTACCCCATACCTTTGGTCTGTTCCTCTTAAAAGTTGTGGTTTGCATGACTTTTGTGGCTAATCAGTGAGAACTGAATTCACTAAATAATGGCAACCATTTCAGTTTCATATTCTAGCAACTTTATAATTTCATAAGAGCAATACTTAAAATTTGTCACCCCCCCCCCATTATTTTTTTATTTGACCAGATGTTTTCCATATGAAATAACTTTTATAAGCAATAAATAACCTTGCTAGAGAAGTCATGGGAGTATATCTTGTTAATAGTACATGACGAACAGTCCCAAAGCTTATTTTGTTTGCTTTATCCAGTTGGGGGCCACAGCCCTACTGTCAGCAGAGTTTAAAATATAGAGACAGTAACCAAAGGTGGATCAAGAGTTTTTCAACAAGTCCATCATGACACTAGCAAATTAGTAATCCATTCTTCACTAAAACTGCTAGATAAGATGCAATCATTTTTCGGCAACAAGGTAAGCAAGTCATCTGAAAAAATGTCATTGAGAAAGGGCACAATTCATCACTGTAAAGCATCATTTAATGTACTGTTATCCTTGGAGTAAGCTATTTATATTTTCTGACTACCACAACCACCACAGAAAATGTGACTAAGCCTAGTTAAAAATAAACAAAAATAAAACAAAACATTTGAAAAGTAAAAAAAAATTAAACCTAGATGTCAAAAGACTAAATCCAGAATAAAGCTTAAAACACTAAAATGCAGAGGAGGGAAACAAACAGCTCTGTGATATCACTACCAGAAGTCAGAAACAACAATGCTTTCAGTAAGCAGACTGTGATAAAAAATAAGACACATTAGAACCCTAATTAGTTTACATCTGCTAGGATAAACTGTATGCTAAAGTCCCAAAAATCATAAATATTTGCAGACCGATAATTTTCAATTTAAGGTTAAAGGGCTGCTTTTAAGGTTGGCATTTTCAAATTCTGTTGTTATTGACTGTTCTACACAGTATAAAAATATTCACACACTGCCCCGACCAACAGTACCAATCACAGGCCCATGCCACATCACTTTTCCACAAAGCCACAATTTGCTCCATGGGCATGTGCAAACATGAGGGCTACATCTTTGATATCTACCAGCCATTGGACAGTATTAGGGCAGAAGCCAGTTTCACCTAGCAGCTGTCATCACCCACTGAGGCAGTTTTACATTTATACTGTCTCATTCATTGTTTCAGCTTATCTTAAGTCTGATTCTTCAAGCTCCAGTCATGACAGTTTCAGGCACTACGCTATAACAAAAAGAGCTGCCTCTCACATCTCCTTTGTCCTGCTGTGTGTCATACCCTATGTAAAGAATGGGAGTGAAGCAGGGAGTTCTCCATGCCACCCATTTAGAGTGCAAATCTGGTTGGCTGTGCTTATCTGTGGTGAGGGTTGCAGTTTAGCAGCACTAAAGGTGGGCAGTTTTCTTGTTACCAAGGAAGCATTTTAAAGCATGCCCACTGACAGGTATAATGGGTAGCTGGCTTGGCTTAGGGGCACATGCACTACTACACTAATCTTAAGCTGTATTGCTGTAAACTCTGTGCCGTGTTCAGTCATGATGTTGTACCTTTGGCTTTGGCCTCCAACAGGGGGTCACCTGAATGCAGAACAGGCACCTTAAAATTCAATGGTAAAGGCAGGTGAATAAATCTGCAGTCCATATTCTCCACCTGAGTGTCCATCATTTCAGGTCTTCCTACTACTACTGGATATCAGTGGTGTAGACAGACATACACAATACCTTTGCACTAGCTGACCTGTTAACAACTGAGGTCAGTTTTGTGAAGCTTTTGTTCCTCTCCTTTTGGAAACTGGCTTCAGGACATCATACCAAAACACTTGTGTTATAGGCCTGTGCGTTCACTACTCTGTGGTATGTGAGTATGCTGCATCAGTACTGGACATGCAGAAAGTACAGCTGTGGTGGTGGTGGTCCAATTAATGTCATGATCTGAATGACGATAAGTAAGGGGGAGGGCAGAAAAATACATTAACAGTAATTGTGCTTTATAGAAGCAATGTCTGAAAAGTAAAAGCGGAAGGCTATGTGTCCCTCCAAAAAGTGGCAGAACAAATTTTACATGATACTCCAAGATAGTTATACATATAGTGCCACCATACTTCTCAACTGTACAGATTTTCTCAGAATGTCCATATTTTTGCCTCATACTTTTGGCCTGTTTCTCATAAAATTGTTGTTTTCTGGCAAATCACTGAAGATCAAAGTCAGAAAATAATGGTGGCCATTTGAGATTCAGACTTCATACCTTTCAGAAAATTCATGTGAATGCAAAACCTGTTATTCTATCAACTTTCAAAGTTTAAAAGAGCAATATTTAAAAAGTGTCCCCATTTTGGGGCCTTTGCTCCCCCCCCACCCCCATTGTTCATGGCTTTGTCCAGATTTCTTGCTCTAAGAGGTTGAGAGGTATGAGTGCCACTGGTGGGATAAAGATTACCCCACATTTTACAGACAGCGCAACATACATTTTAAACTAGTAGAAGCACATATTCTACAAGCACAAAACTTCAGATGGAATGTGTAGTGCACTTGATACAAAATGAAAGCATATTAAAGTCTGAACCTATGAACGCAGCATAATATTAACAGGACTGCCAGATGAGTTACTGGACATAGTGTTTTCACGTGATCTTCCTCTGTGTTGGGCAATTCCATTCCCTTCCAAAAGTACTTGAAGAAAATCCTTTGCAAACAATTGCATACCAGCAGCTATGGTCTACTGTCAGACATGCAACACAGCTTCAGAAATGCCTTTAGCAGTGCAACTGCCCTTCTAACAGTTACTGTCTCCATCAATAGAAATATTAAGGACGGGCTGATTGCAGCTGGAATATTCATGGATAAGACAAGGGCATGTGAAACCATAAACTACAACTTGGTTATCACCAAACTGAAGCATTTTAACTTTTGTCAAAATAAAATGAATCGTTTTCGAGTTACTACAAACATGTCCATTCTAACAACCAACTTTCATCTTTGGGTACCCTTAATACTGATGTCCCTCAAGGTTCCATCTTGGTCCCTTACTGTTGTCTCTTTTCATTAAGGATCTTATCGACGACCTCCCCGAATTAAATCCCACAGTGTACTCTCATGATATATCCAAGCCAATATATGTACCTCTGATCTTCAAAATCAACTCTAGTAATTCTTCTCTGAACTTTGCTGACAGGCTGCATCCAGTAAACTAATGACCAACCACATAAAGGTGACGCTGTTGCCCTCCTCTTCCTTCAACTGCCCCAACTACCAGGCATTAACACTGAAGACTATTATTCCAGTATTACCCCATCAGTAGCCGAATACAATTACCTTTATTAAATTTGAGTTTTTAAGTGTCATGGGTGCACATACATAGAAAAGAAAATAAGCCATAACAACATTTCCATTATTTTTTCATGCAGTATGCACATGTATATTTTGATTTTTTTTCATTCATTCCAATGCTATATAAATTGCTCAATTCCTGCCTTCATATAAATTTCACTCTTCCTCCTCATGAACATCATTCGGTAAATATTGTTCCCACAAATTCCACTTATTTCTACGTAGTTTGCTCCATCCCTTTTTTAAAGATCCCCATCTCTATTTCTTTTATCTCCTTTACAATATTCCATACTTCAGTAATGGTAGACTTTACATTTTGACCTTTACATTGTAGTAACTGCTGCTTTGACAGCCAGTAGCATTAAACTTAGTAAAACCAAAATATGTCTAAGAAATTCAGATCCTATATCTCATCCAAAAAATCATTTCTTTAGTTACAATCATTTGCTTTCCCAATATTTCTGATAAAGTACTCAGGAAGGATTATTTTTAAATCTTCCAACATTTTATAGTCTGCTATAAAATCTTACATTTACCCTTGCCATCTGCCCCAAGTCTCACATCTACTTTTCCCATCTACCCACATACATCTTATGAAAATGTTCACCTCCTTGAACTTGAATATGGTCTCCCTTTACTAATCTTTTACTCTGTCTCTAATACCTATACACAACCAGATGGTACCTCTACTACCATCCTCTTAGACATACAAAAACTGATGTCAGTGACCTGACCACAGACCTCCCTGGAGCAATTCCAAACCCCAAAGGCATGAAAAACAGAAACAATGAACCACCAGCACCACGACAAGGCAAGCTGGAGCTCTAAAATTCCCCCCTCCTCTCTCAGTGTCCCTCTCCAAGTCTCGACTCTTGATCAAAGATGAATTATTAGCTAGCTCTTCTCTAGGCTGCACAAAAAATGTCCCCATGATATTCCTTCCTTCTATTCAAATGGTATGCCATGCTCACTCAATCCCCAGAGATTGGTAGCCTTCCACCATCCATCGATGCTGCTGATATGCAGACTGAGTGGACCTAATTGAGCCCTCCATCCACCAGGTCCGCTGCAACCGCATAACTTCCCAACTTCTGTTTTCGCATACAGAAACATTCGAGGTGCATGCTGGCTGGCTGCATGCAAAACAGGTGCAGTAAAGCAACGCTCTGATTGGCTGAGACGTCTACAGCCAGAACAGAGCGTGCTTTACTGTAGATCTCGGATGGACTTGCACACAAACCAGGCACTCGGGAAAGTAAGCTTATTTAAGCTTAAAAATGGGTGCTCCCAGTTAATTCGGGACGATTGAGAGCTATGGACCCAAACAGAGGCAGCCAGAAAAAAAATCTCATGGACATATCTCTTGACAAGCATATTTTGTAATGTATTACATATTGTACTTGTGCTAAAAGTAAGGTATATCTAAATATGTATACCTCCCTGTGTGTGTGTGTGTGTGTGTGTGTGTGTGTGTGTGTGTGTGTGTGTGTGTGTGTGTGTGTGTGTGTGTGTGTACACACACACACACACACTCACACACAGAGTATGTGTGTGTGTGTGTGTGTATATATATATATATATATATATATATATATATATATATATATATATGCTGCTTGATAATTATATGGTCAGGTGGATTTAACGTTATGTCCTTGGGGGTTGATTAAGTCACATTTCAGTTGCTGGTTGCAGAACTGAGCATGTACATTAGCCAAGCATCCAATTCCGACTGGAACTGAAGAAATGTTTTTCGCTTGGTTCTGCCCACCACACAATCAGTTTGTTCTGTCTATGTGTCACCAAGCTTTAGAGTATCTTGAAAATTACCTCTTTCTATGGGGGTGGGGGTGCTCTGATAGAAAAAAATAAGCAATTAGATGCATTGAGGTTTAGACCCGTCCTTAAAGTTTTTGACACATTCACCTAACCAGCTGTGCATTTGAAATGGAAAACTTTTAGTATTGGTTCTTGTTGAAATTTGGAAATGTTAAACTTTACTCAGGTTCTTATGGTCCCTTACAAAATGAGTGACTCCTGAGAAAGCCTTTTGATATGCGAGATATTGCATTTATGTTGAATTTTTAAAGCAGAGACAGACAACTATCAAGCCAGTGTGAATCATAAAGTATTGAATACCAGGAAGCCATTTAGGAAGGTGAGAGAGGTCTTTCATCTGTAAATACTCCCCGGGAGACAGACAACAATAAAGCCAAGACGACTCTGAAAGGACTGAATAGCAGAGACAGACAACTATCAAGCCAAGGTGACTCAGAAAGGATTGAATACCAGGAAGCCAGTTAGGAGGGTGAAAGAGGTCTTTCATGTGGAAATACTCGACTGGAGACAGATTATAAAGAAAGGAGGAACATTTAGCTATTGTTCACTTCAAAGCATTCAGCACAGTCAGGGGTTGAAGGAGAGCTAACACCTCTTGACTATTTTACATATGCAGCTTAGGGTTAAATGCTAATGTGTAGTAAACGCTTTCTAAGCTGATTAATGGTTTTTGAATAGTATTTCACAGCAGGAAACATGACAGCAAGTCAAGAAGATGCCTGTGTCTGCAGACTGTGGCCTAGCATGTGTCCATCTCTGAGGCTTTAGACTAAATGCATTTTGAATTTCCTTGAATAATGATGTGCATGATAAAAGGTACATGCCAGTAACAGCTGTAACAATTTCAGAGGTGTTGTGGTTCCATTGCCGGTGTGGCTGTGTCTCTGGAGGGATTCCAAATAAATCAGGATGGAACATCAGGAACCTGCAGACTTTGTCATTCCTGGGAACATGTGGACAGTTGCCGGGTCCAAAATTGATGTTCCCCAGGTAAGCCAAACATGTGGTAGTCACAGGTATGTGCAGGTGTACAGACAGTGATGTCCCACTCACCCGGCTGAACAAAAAGGTCATGGTCAGCTGTCTGCACACTGCCAGGATTTGACACATCACACACATACTCAAGTGTCTCACCAACAGGCACTGCTACGAGTTTATCCTCTCTAGCGCCTCGGCAAATTGTAATTGATTCACCTTTATAAGGCTTTTTGCCGAGGTGCTAGAGAGGTTTTTTGTGCTTTTAATAAAGGATATATTACTGGCTTTTGTCGTCTGGATATTTTTTGTTCTACTTTGGTGGTTTTGGACTGTTATGAGTTTACCCTACACCAGGCTGGGATGTGTGACAATGCTATCATAGAATACAGGAATAGAGATATGTCTGCCTTCTCAACTGACATGTCCCATTACATGGGTATGTTAAATTTCTAATTTTGTAGAGTTTTAATTGCATTTACTGTTTAGGGCTACACACTCAAGTGCGTTAGCCTTTTCTGTGTTTATTTACTGTATTATTGCATTGTTTATCCTGTTTTAACGAAAAAAAAAAATAACATCTTGTTTGCTCGTTTTCCACCTTTCCTAGCTAGTATAGCCCAGATCCCAGTCTTTGCTGGTTTCAGGACTTTATTTTCTGTGCTCAGAGCTATCCAGACCTTGCTGTGGTAGAGGGAAATCGTACTGCTTAACAGTGGGAGTGGTGAGCATTGTACTGCCTATCTAACACTAGAGGAGTGGTTTCCAGCTCTGAAATTGTAAATGTATTAGCCTTTTAGGGCTGATTTCTATCCCTTTCAACTTTCTGGCTTAAAAACGCATGTATTTGTGCAATTTTTGCATCGTACAGCACTGCGGGGCTACGGTTAAACTATTCTAGGTGCCAGAAAGTCTGCTCTTCAAATTTTCCCTTAGAACTAGCTGGTTCCTCAGTAGTAGCACTAAAATCTGAACCCTTGTGACTAGCACTTGCTCTAAAACCTGCTGGAAAGCACTAGGAAGCTTTAAACTGATACAAGCACTCAACTCTCCTTGTTAATAAGGAGAAATTAATCATAGGCACTAAACAGCCTATAATTGCAAAGTACCTTGCAAAGGTAAGGGAAAACAGCTCTTGTACTTTACAAAAAAAGCACCTAAACAGGGATGTCCAAGGGTCAGCTTCCAGTGATTTCTCCTGTCCACCTGGTGAATCTGGGCATACTGGGGCAATACAGCAACTGCCTCATGTACACAGATAACCCTCTCCTCCTACCACACAACACTACAACCTGTGAGAGATGCACGTACATAGCCAAACTGGAAGCAAAGCTCTCTCCAGCCAAGGTTGTGCTAGACAGTCAAGAGGAGAAGGTTAACACCTGCACTACACCTCAAGCAACACATAGCCCTTCAAAACCCACACCATCAACACCCACACATAGCAACACTAAACCCACATATGCTGAGGCCCCTAACATTAACCTGGCCAAGCAACAAGGACCTCCAAAGCTGAAATGCAAACAAACACCAGTCACAACCAAAGTGACAACACCACTGTGCCACCCAACAACAGCCCCTAAGGCAAGACAACGTACCCAATACTTTAGTCATAGGTGACTCTATAGTCAGGCACACTGATGTCCCACTCACCAGGCTGAACAAGGAGACAATTACAGTTAGCTGTCTGTGGGGTGCCAGGATCTGCCACATAATGCATGTCACTCCACAACAAGTACAAATATGACTCTGTCATTGTCCATGTTGGAGTGAATGATTTGAGATGTAGCTCCCTGGACTACATGAAAAGAGACATGGAAGAGTTCTCGGATCATATGGCCCAGGCAGGTATGACCCTAGCCCTGAGTAGCATCCTGCCTTCACCCAGAATGATACCACAGTATAAAGATAAAATGATTGACTTCAACAATTGGCTAAGCTTCTGGTGTCATTCAAAGGGGATCCAGTATCTGTCTGCCTGGGACGACATGATTGATAAACCACAATGCTTTGCCAGAGATGGTCTGCACATGTCACCTCTGGGATTCAGGTTACTGGCTAGAGCTCTTGACACCCCTATAGTGCCTTTTTTAGGCAAGGTTCAAAGGACAAAACCACCACCGTAACAGATACAAGCATGCAAAATCTGAAGGTAATGCATGCTAGAAGTCTAAACCACAAAATGCACTCTCTCAAGGCACTCCTAAAAATAGAGAACATTGATATCTGTGCAGTAATTGAGACCTGGTTCAAGTCTCCAGAGAGCACCCCTGCAATACCAGGCTACAACTCTTACCACACTTTTCAGCCACCAAACCAAGACTGAAACACTAAAGGTGGAGGAGTGTCCATATTCACCAAGGATATTCACACTTCCAGGCTAGTTGCCCAACACAATGCATCTGAAATTCTCCAGGTGCAACTAACACTAGGTAAGACTGCAATCCAAATTGTAGCTTGCTACAGATACCCCACCATGCCCTAAGATTCTCACTACACTTTTCTAAACATACAGGAAAATATTAAGATACAACCAAACACCCTAATACCGGGTGATTTCAACTACCCTGCCATTAACTGGGAAAACTACTCGGGTACCAACACCTTTTCCCAATGGTTCTTGGAATTCATAAATTCCAACGCCTTGGATCAACTAATCCATTGTCCCACCAGGGGCTGCAATATCCTAGACCTGGTCATTACCAACATGGAAGATAGATGCTCCACACCAGTGGTCACCCCCTCATTGATCAGGTTTGACCATAAGCAAATCATCCTTGACATCCATATCCCACCCCCACCCCCAGTAAGGAAACCTCCGTAAAAAACGTCTCCAAAGCCAACTTCATGCTACTCAAGTCAGAAGTGACAAACTTCATGACACCCATGCAGATGGAAGCTGAAAGTTCGACTGCTGAATCCAACACTAAGGCACTGTATGAGCACATCCACTCTTGCATGAATCATGCTATCCCAAATAGAACCAAGATGCTCTCCTCCAAAAAAAGGAAGCCAATCTGGTGGTCCCTTGCCATAAACAAACTATACAACAGAAATGAGAAACTGTTGCAGAAATAAAAACTCCCTTACCAGCCTCAGTAAGAAGCAGAGATCCCTCATAAAATCCTCCAAAGCTAGTTACGAAAATAAAATTGCCAAAGATTCCAAAGACAACCACAAGGCATTCTATAGCTATGTCAAGAATCTAAATGGCAATGCTCAGATCTACTCTGAGCTACAACAGAATGGCATTAAATATACTGATCCCAAGGATATTGCCAATATCCTGGCAGATCGATTTAGTGCCAACTTCACCCCCCCCTCATCCCCTAAAGGGCCCATCTCAATACCAAAAGATTGCCAGATTCTGGTAATCATGGCCACACAGGTAGAAACCGCTCTCTCCAAAGCTAAGAATACAGCATCCATGGGACCAGATGACATCCCAGGATGTGTACTACATGAACTACAAAATGAACTAGCAACTCACCTAAGTGTCATGTTTAATCATAACCTCACCTCAGGCTTCGTGCCCACTGAGTGGCACACAGCTACAGTTATCCCACTCCACAAGGGGGGATCCTCCTTGGATCCTGGAAACTACTGTCCCATCAGTCTGATGAGTCTGATCTGCAAGGGCATGGAACGCATTATCATGGAATTTATAAACAAAGACATTGGTAACCTACAAACACTGGACCCTATCCAGTTTGGGTTCATGAAGGGCCGATCTTGTCTCCTGAACCTGATTGACTTCTTAGAATCAGTCTCCAGAGCAGTGGACGAGGGTAAGGCGGTTCACACAGCCTATCTGGACCTCACCAAGGCCTTCAACACCAACCCCCACTCTGGAATCATAGATAAACTGGGTCTATATTAGAACACCGAAGTTTCAAAACTTCGAATGTTCTAATATCGAACTCTATTCAGCGAAAGCTGAAAATATCGAAGCAACAGAAAACCAAATTTTTTCCTAAGGAAAGAATTTGGTTGTCCGTTTCTGTTGCTTCAGTATTTTCAGCGCTGTGGTGGAAAGTTACGGGTCAGGTTCAGGTAAGTGTGCGATTGAGTGTGGGTTAGGTATGTGTGCGATTGTGTGGACGTGAGGGTTAGGGCGGGTTAGGTGAGTTAGGGTTAGGGCGCAGGTTAGGTATGTGTGCGATTGTGTGGACGTGAGGGTTAGGGAGGGTTAGGTGAGTTAGGGTTGGGCGTGGGTTAGGTATGTGTGCGATTGTGTGGACGTGAGGATTAGGGTGGGGTATGTGAGTTAGGGTTAGGGCGCAGGTGAGGTGAGTGTGCGATAGTGTCAGACCTTAGGGTTAGGGTTTGGGTTAAGGTAAATGGATAGTTAGTAGTGTGTGTATAATTTAGTGTAGGGTTAGGTGTAAGAGTTTAGGCGTATGTGTGTGGATTGCTGTTTGTTTGGTGTGCTTGTGTTGTGTGTATGTGGTTTGGAACAGTGAATTTTTTCCCTAGGAAAAAATTCGCTGTTCTGTATGTTCGATGTTTTCAGCTTTCGCTGAATAGGGTTCAATATTAGAACATTTGAAGTTTTGAAACTTAGATGTTCTAATATAGACCCAGATAAACTTACTAAGCTGGGCATAAATCCCTATGTCACTCGATGCGTTGCCAACTGGCTTACTGACAAAACCCAGACTGTAAAAGTAGCCAACTCCAAATCCAGCTTCAGACAAGTGACAAGTGGAGTACCTCAGGGTTCAGTCCTAAGACCACTCTTGTTTGGCATCTACTTCTCTAAAGTACAGACCAACACTAAGGGACTCTGGCTAACAAAGTTCACAGATGACTGCAAACTGGGAGCCATTATTGAATCTCCAAATTATGTGGATATTCTACAAAAGGGCCTTACAGAAACAGATGCTTGGTGCCAGAGCCATGGGCTTAAGCTTAATGCCAAGAAATGTATAGTTATCCCCTTTGGGAAAAACCATGTCCTCATGAATTACCACATAGGTAGCAGTACACTAAACATTGAAAGTGTGATGAGAGACTTAGAGACACAGGTGGATAGTGGTCTCACCTTCAATAACCACATCACCACAACAGTCAGGAAATCCTTCTATGTGGCACACCTCATCACTAAGGGCTTTTCATCCAGACAAAAGGAGGTCATTGTCCCACTATACTCATCCCTCATTAGACCCATTATAAAGTACAACACCCCATTTGGTATGTACCTCACAAGACATCCGCAACAGCTGGAAAGGCCTCAGAAATACCTCACTAAAAGAATCACAGGCCTAAAGCAGATGCCCTATGCTGACAGTCTAAAAAAAACTCCAGCTATACTCTATGGCATATCATCTACTCAGAGGCGATCTCTGCTTAACATACAAGACCTTGTCAAATCCTGAGCTGTTGGACATGCTCCACTTAAACAAATCCCAATCCCTCAGAGCCTCACGCTCCAGGGATCTAAACCTTGTCATCACAATGAACAAAACATGCTGGGGGGATAGGTTTCTGACCCAGAGACTCCCCATACTCTGGAATAGACTACCCATACATGTCAAGCAGAGCGCCTCCTTGGCCCTCTTCAAAAGGAACCTTGACGATTGGATGGGAGATAGGAAATTCACCCCGGGGATCACATCATTCACCCTGCTAGACAGGGGTCCAGGGAAGTAAATACTGTGGGAAGAAATATCAAGGGAATTGTTATGGCTAGGCTTGTGTAGGCCCTAGGGCCAATAGCCTAGTACCAACCTATGAACCTATGAACCTTATTAAAGGCCCATAAGAGACATCAGCAAGCTCTAGGTGACCCTATATGTCCCATAGCTCATGCCTAGACCTACTTGTGACATTCACCATTAAACCAAATAACCTATTCATGGGAGACTTTAACTACCCCTCTATAAAATGGGCAACATACACTGTCTCATACTTGCAGGCACAATGATTCGAGGAGTTTATTAACACAAATACTCTAGCCCAGATAAAATGCACACCTACCAGAGGGTTAAACACACTGGACCTGGAAGTCATATAGGAAAGGGTTCAACCACTCAGTGTCACGTCATGACTAATGACATCAGACCTCAAAGCTGTCTCTTCAAAACACAGTTCAGCTCTGTAACCCCTGTAAACCCTTTAGCTGTTATGAACTGTTACAAAGCAAACTACATGCCATTAAGTGATACTCTAAAAAAATTCAATGCCCCTCCCAACCCCAAGTTCACAGAAACCTATGCAAAATTGATTCACAGGGACCTTGTACATCCATTGTGAATGGTTGTATGGAAGTTACTGTGACTACTTGACCCCCAAAGCAAACTCTAAAAATAAACCACACTGGCAGAATCTTAACCTTAATAGGATGTATAGCAAAATTAAATATATTCTGGCTAAAATCTGGAATAGCAACTGCCACAATGATAGAAGCTCTATAATTAAAATAAACAGGAAACTAAGGGAGTTAATTAATTACTACAAGGCCACTTACAAGTTCAAGATAGGATCATAGTGCAACTAGCTCTGAGCAAGACCGCAATCCAAATTGTAGCTTGCTACAGACCCCCCACCATGCCCCAAGATTCCTACTCCTCATTTCTTGATACACTGAAAAATATTAGGGTACAACCTATCACCCTAATAATGGGTGAGTTCAACTACCCCACCATTAACTGGGAAAACTACTCATGTACCAACTCTTTTGCTCAACGTTTTTTGGAATTCATAAATTCCAATGCCTTGGATTAACTTGTCCACACCCCCACCAGGGGCAGCAATATCCTAGACCTGGTCATTACCAACATGGACAACCGGTGTTCAACACCAGAGGTCAATTCCTCATTGGTCAGATCCAACCACAAGCTAATCACCCTAGACATTCACATCCCGCCCCTACCCCCTATTAGGGAAACCAACGTAAAAATTTCTCCAAAGCCAACTTCACGTTTCTTAAGACAGAAGTGGCAAACTTCACGACACCCTTGCAGATGGATAATAGCGGTACGACTGCTGAATCCTACACAAATGCACTTTATAAGCACTTACATGAGTGCATGGATCATGCAATCGCATAATAGAGCCAAGATGCTATCCTCCAAAAAAAGGAAGCCAATCTGGTGGTTGGTCCCCTGCCATAAACAAACTCTACAACAGAAGAAAGAAACTGTTGCAAAAAAGAGTAAAATCCCATGATTGGAGAAACTCCCTGGTCAGCCTCAGTAAATAACTGAGAGCCCTCATAAAATCCTCCAAAGCTAGTTACGAAAACAAAATCGCCATTGATTCCAAAGACAACCACAAAGCATTCTATAGCTATGTCAAGAATCTCAATGGTAACACTCAGATCTGCTGTGAGTTGCAGCGCAATGGCATTAAATATACAGAACTGACTGATATTGCCAACATCCTGGCAGATAAGTTCAGTGCTAACTTTACCCCACTCTCACCCCCTAAAAGACCCATCTCTATATCAGAAGAATGCAAAGTTCCTGTAATCACGGCTGCACCGGTAAAAACCGCACTCTCCAAAGCCAAGAACACAGCATCCATGGGACCTGACAACCTCCCTGGCTGTGTTCTACATGCACTACAGAATGAACTAGCATCCCACCTAAGTACCATGTTCAATCATAGCCTCACCTCAGGCTTTGCGCCTACTGAATGATGTACAGCAACGGTTATCCCACTCCACAAAGGGGGTGTCACCACGGACCCTGGGAACTAATGCCAAATTAGCCTGACGAGCCTGGTCTGCAAGGCTATGGAATGTATCATCATGGAACTTATAAACAATGACATTGGTAATCTCCAAACTCTGGACCCCACCCAGTTCAGGTTTGTAAAAGGCAGATCTTGTCTCCTAAACCTGATAGACTTCTTTGAAGCGGTCACCAAAGCCAAAGATGAGGGTAAGGTGGTTCACACAGCCTATGTAGATCTCGCCAAGGCTTTCAACACCATCCCCCACTCTGGAATTATAGATAAACTCACTAAACTAGGTATAAATCCTTATGTCACAAGATGGGTTGCCAACTGGCTCACTGACAGAACCCACACTGTGAAAATAGTGGACTCCAAATCCTACTTCAGACCAGTGACAGGTGGAGTACCACATTGTTCAGTCCTGTGTCCTCTCCTGTTTGGTATCTACTTCTCAAAAGTACAAGCTAACACAGAAGGTCTTTGGCTAACGAAGTTTGCAGATGAAGGTGGAGACCAACTCCACCTGAAAGCATGCGATACCAAAGAATGGGGGATGGGCTTTCCTGCCCTACGCTAGGAAAAGGCAGAAATGTAGACGTGAAAACTTCTTTTTGTGTTCTGGTAACTGTTGATAGCTGGGATGAGTTTACATGGAAAGAAAAAGACTTGGGGTTGAGTTTAATTGTGTTATAGCCCGGAGTTTTCCTTTAAGAGGGTTACCAAATTCTAGATGATGTTACACACTGGATGAGGTGACATAATAAATAATCTGCTTATTCACAACCTTGGGGTTCTGGACCACTTGCTGTTCTTTAGCTTTCAGTAACTCTTTGACTTTGGTCATAATGACAGCAATGTGATGAATTAATTTATTGCACCATTTTTAGCCTCAAGGAATGTCTCAAATCCTGTTTTTTTTACTATATTGGACAAACTGCAAAGTGTTGTATTTCAGCTTGATTAGGAAGTAGCTTCTTGTTTACTGCCATAAACCATTGAAATAATTCTCTAGCATCAGCAAACTGACATTAATTTAGAATTAATGTTGCCTCTGATGAGGTCTGGTACATTTTAGTTAAATGTACTACATGCTCAGCTAAACCTATACACAATATAATCCCACTCAGCTATAATAAGGGATTATTTCCTTTCCAAAGATGGTTAGATATTCTTTGAAAGGTGGGAGGTGGCATGTGTAAACAAAATGACACATTAGAGAATCAGTACAAAGCAAATGGAGGTAAATGGGAGGAGATATACTGCAACTGTGCAGCCATGGGCACCTGCCAGCACCCGCTAGTAAACATTCTTACCATATCACATCTGGTCAAAAATGTAGCCCTGCTTAAAGCTTGTAAATCAAGACTTCACTTTGTTTCGCTACATCTCTAGGAACTATGAGGAGCAGACCATTTGTTACTAGAGGGGTCTCTTATCCCCATTTGCTTCATCCAAGTTATTTTCTGCTTTGACATATCTTATCTGGATAGCTGAGACTTCCTAATTTGTTTGTTTTTTTAAATCTGACAGCATGTTTTGCTGACACACTCTTATCAGATTTATCTGAACACAGAGACCTAAAGTGTTCCATTACTTCATGTAGTTCCGTAAGTTCTTCATGGTTTCCTGTTCTGACTACGGTGCATCAAAAACGTCAATAATTAATTTTTTATTCTTTCACCCTGAGGCTTTCTGCCTCCCCAGTACTGGTCAAATAATTGCTGTTGCATTAACTTTGTATGGGCCTTGGTAGTGGGCTACAAATCTCCCATGGCAGGTTGGTAGTTACAGTAGCACTTTACCAGCAGGATAAGTGTCTAGGTCTTCGCTGGTTTGAACCATCATTGATTGTGGGGTAGTTGTATGATTTTTTTTAAGCTTTAACCACTAGAGTCTTTAAAACTGAATTTATATCACATCTGTTATGGTGTCTCCCAAGAACTGGAATTCCTCATATCGTCTTATCTATACCTCTCTATTAACGTCCTGCAGACAGTGAGAGATACAATGATATATAATTGACAATGATGTAACCCTGTAGTCATGTGACATATTTTCCCTGTCATCATTAGTGTAAAAGGCAGGAGTTCATTGCATTTATATGGTTCACTCTTTACAACTCATTTTTGCAGTTGTTTAGCAGGCTGATTATAATGGCCTGTAAACCTTTTCATCTGGGAGTAGTAAGATAATAGCTGCAGATGGATTGCATGTCCAGCATTTAATATTTTTTTTATGTTAAGGCTATCAGACTGAATCCATGGTCAGTCAGTGTTTTTCAAAGAATACCTAAACTGATGAATAGTTTGCATAACTCCACTGCTATCCTTGGTCATAACAGGACAGAAAGTAATTGACATATGGTATAATTTATTTATCATGGTTTATATTTGTATATTTTGTCAATTGATTTTCTAATAACATTTGACTGGCTGATGTTTCAAGAGTTTTTTTTTTTTGGGGGGGGGTGTATATAGAGTTGTTCTTGGACCAGTTAGTGATGGTCTCCATCTTCCGTCTCTTCCATTTCCTCTATAGTTTTTGTTAAAAATTACATCTGAGTTCCCTAAAGAAAGTGTATTACCTCAGAGTTGTGACTGGACAGTTCATAAAAGAAAGGCAACAATTTCTGTAGCTGTCCTGCCTGGCCACTGAGGCAATGTTTCAAGGCCTTACAAGTAACCAAAGTCACTTGACTACTGTTACTGTCGCCACACAGGCCAACAGGTAATAACAATACAAGTAGAAGTGTATTGATGGTTTTGCACATTATTTAAGTACAGTCACAAGACACTGCGTACTACAGATAGTACTACATGTGGATATTTGTACAGATTATATATATATATATATATATATATATATATATATATATAGGCAATGATTTTGTAAAACTATGGGGCATTTATACAAGGTTAATAGTATGACAGAAAAACAATAATACATCTTGATGCCTGCATATAAGGCAAAATCCTAATCAGGATGCTTATATGCTTGTTGTTTTCCAGTCTTGTTTTGAAGTCTTTATGTAAAAAAAAAAATACCAAACTGACATCTTTAGAGACTCAGCCTGGTTCAGAAAGCCACCTTGGCATCAGGGATAGCTGTGGGGTTAAAAGCTGTTTTCAAGTTTTAAAGCCTTTATTTTTTTAAATACTGTTTTTCAGTCATTTCAGTAGCAAGGCAATATAATTTGCTTTTACAGTGAATATTTGGGTAGTCATTCGTAATACTAAAAGATCAAGGTCTGTGGGTTATGTACCCACACCAGACACTTAGATTCATTTTCCAATACTTACACTGCAGTGCAGCATTAGAGGGATACTGTATTCCACAATGTACCGCCCAATGGGTGAGATATTAAACCAAACTTCCATCTGCTTTAGTTGATAGCAACTCAAAAAGAGTAGCTGTGATTTATTGCAAAGATAATATTTGCACATTATTTTGCTTTTTCACAAAAAGCAGTTTCTTTATTAAGCCACGGTGGAGCAGTGGTAGCATTGTCACCTCACAGCAAGAGGTTCTCCTGTTTGATTCACGGCTGGAGTGCCTTCTGTGTGGAGTCTGAATGTCCTCCCTGTGGTCGAGTGGCATTTGAAAAACATGCGTGAATGGGCGTGCCTTCGTTGAAGGTTGGGCATCAGGTTGCCACCTCGGCACCGTAAAAATCTACTGCTAATCATTAGTGGACCGGAGTTCCGCTGTGGCGACCCCTAACCGGGATCCCTATAGAGAGCGAGGTTATGCTGAGATATTTGAAAGTTCTATTACTCATGACAACGTATGGCTGTTGGCTTTTACACAAGAGTGGCATTGCCTTGTCACAAATAAGATGCGTTTATGTTCTAATTATTCCATGTTATAACAAACACATAGTAATTTGGTTACTTGGTTACTTGGATAAATTGTCACTTGCTACCAACGGTGCTTTTAAACATCGAGCGTGTCATTTTCATGAATAATACTATTGAGCATGACTTAAGAACATGCCCTTATATACTACTAGATCTTCAGAACAGCGAAGACAACCTGATCCATCTTGATATGTGTCCATATGTCACTCATTTTAAATTATGCAACAACACGGTAACTTGATTACCTGGACAAATTGGTATCAGCCACCGATGGTGTTTCCAAACATCGAGTTGTGCTACTTTCATCAATAATGCTATCATGCATGATTTAATGACATATTTTTTAGACTACGAAATCGTAGATCTCTGAGACAGTGAAGACAGGTTGATTTCTTATGCAAACTGAAGTGATCGGCTTCATATACACCAATGAACTGGACTAGATATCATATTGGTCGATGTAAATATATAATATATAAAAAATGGATAGATCTACTTTGGGTTATTTCCAGGCTGTATAGGCTTGATATCTTGCTTTGTAAATAAAGCCTAGGATGTAGACTATCAATATATGCCTGAAAATATGTAAACCGAAGCGATCGGCTTCATGCACACTTATGAGTTTAATATAATGGATGACTTTCAAGCTGTTCTCTCTGTATAGTTTTTTTAAAAGTTTTCAAACATTCTCTTATATAGAGGCATTCATATTAAGAAAAGAGGCTCTAAGCTATGGTTGCGAATAAGCAAAGACAGGCAAGCCATCGCCAACCACCAGCATATGTATTTTTCTGCATTCTTGACTGGATGAGTATGCACCTTATTTGCATACTATGAGTTGCAATGAAAAAGGCGGGAAACTGAAGTACTTGATCTTGTATATGCAAATGAGGGAGAGGAATACTATTATAGATTGGCTGAAAGTTACTTGTTATGTGTACGGATTGGTTAGCAATATAGAGGAACATCTTTTAAAAATGAATGTTAGTCCCACTTTTAGATCACGATCTGAGGAAGATTTTTATCGAAAGTGCTTATTGTGTGGATTTTAAGGGAGTCTTATTTTACTTGGTTTTGTCATTTTATTATTTGCCTATTAAAGAGAGGTCGAATTTTGTAATTTATTAATTCGTGGGCTCATTGTTTTCCAAAAAGCCGAATTTGGTGAACTCACTGTCTTTGTTTTTGCTCTGTCATGTAAGGCAGCACCATAACTCCTGTGCAAGAAGCAAAGCAAAAAAATTATTAAATAAAAAAAAAAAAAGGAACTGCACAGTAATAAGCCAATCATTACATTGTAAGTGATCGTCTTATTACAGTCAGAGCTACATTCCCCTGCTCTGTCATTTAAGGCAGCACCTAACCCTAAGCTAGAATCAAAGCACCAAAAAAAAAAAACGGACTTCACAGTAATAAGCCAATCAATACAGTGTAAGCGATTGGCTTATTACGGTTAGATCTACACCCCCATGCTCTGTCAGTAATGGGAAGAAATCCCAAAAAAATTGATGTTCCTTTTGCTGTCACCTGAAGTAGATGCCCAGATGCATGACACACACACCCCTCTCTCGTACACACAGACATTCTGCTTACACACACACTGTTCATTCTGTCATGCATAGGTAACTGTCACACACAGGCATACACAGCCATTTCTGCATTCGCACAGAGATATACACTGCTACCATGCACGCAGTCAACACTCTCTCATATACTGGTAGCTCTTGTTCAGGCACACACATTCACCCTGACTTCTGCATTCATAAACACACGCATTCTGCTTTCACTGGCACAACCTTTTCTGCATGCTCACAGACATATATACTGCTTTCCTGCATGCAGTCCTCATTCTCTCCTGCATTGTCACAAGATGGGTTGCCAACTGGCTCACTGACAGAACCCACACTGTGAAAGTAGCGGACTCCAAATCCGACTTCAGACCAGTGACAGGTGGAGTACCACAGGGTTCAGTCCTGTGTCCTCTCCTGTTTGGTATCTACTTCTCAAAAGTACAAGCTAACACAGAAGGTCTTTGGCTAACGAAGTTCGCAGATGAAGGTGGAGACCAACTACACCTGAAAGCATGCAATACCAAAGAATGGGAGATGGGCTTTCCTGCCCTACGCTAGGAAAAGGCAGAAATGTAGACGTGAAAACTTCTTTGTATGTTCTGGTAACTGCTGATAGCTGGGATGAGTTTACAGGGAAAGAAAAAGACTTGGGGTTGAGTTAAACTGTGTTTGAGCCCAGAGTTTTCCTTTAATGAAGAGACAGGGACAGGTGGAGAGATTGAGAATACAGGTAGGATAGTAGTGAGAGTTAAAGAAGGTAATGCAATGTACTGCAGTTCACTTCATTCACAGGCAGTACTTTTTCCCATCAAGCATTATGCAAAAACAAACAATAGTATGTGCATTAATAATGCAATATTATAAGCACAGCATGACAGAGAATGTTTTTAGAGCTAGATATTATAGCATCAATATATTCTATACCTTATGCAAACAACAGTGCAAGTAGCTTATACAGAAACAGTAGCAAAAGAGCTGAGAAATGAAACTAAAAGTACTTTGATTTGTTCAATTGATTCAACAGTGAGCACAACAGCAATTAAGGTTACAGTTCACTCTGGTGGTTATTAATGTTTACAAGATGATTATGAGCAATAACTGGTTAATCTGTGGACTTGTCAGGGGATATCATGTTAACTCTGTTAACCTACTGGGTTCCCAACTGACTGATGCTCAAAAAGAAATATCACTAAAGATGTGGAATAACATGGTTAAGCTATTAGGGTAGAAACAGTGGCAAATCTCTGTATGAAGTGTTATCTTGAATTCTAATTTGTTAGTATGATTTCCTTCCAAATATAATTGAAAGGTTTGTTAATAAAAGACTGGTTTGAAAAGACTAGTATCCTGTGTTTCTCAGTCTTGTAGTTTCTTTTTTGGAATTCACAAAATTTTACCAGATTCTTTGGGTTAGCATGTAAAGCTGATGATGTGGTACTTTTTATGGCATTTTGAAGGGTTTTTTTGTTTGTTTTTGTGACTATTACTTATTTGTATAAGATGAAGAGGCCTTTGGGGCAGTTTTCATAAAGCTTGGTTATTAAGTAGGAGCTGAAGTGATTATTGTATCAGCCAAGCTGACTTCCAGGGGATTAGAAGGGATGTAAATAGTAGAAGTATTTATAGTCATCAAGATAGAGCAATGATAGATCAAAGGTCATGCCATGAAAGTATGATTAGTGTTCATCAATCATAATTTTAAACTAATGTTTTCTAACTAATCTTTATGGATACATAGTACATTACTAGTACTGTATCTTATATTGCATGGTTTATAGTCAGTCATAATGGGGCAGATCTTTAGAATATAAACCAGTCCTTATTTTCAGGCTATATATAGTCCCTTACTGAAGCTGCATTGGGATTCTTTGATTGGTAGTGGCATCAGTTCAGTATAACATTCAATGCAGTTTATCAGAGCAATTTGACAGGCAGATTTAGAAGATTTGTTCTTGGTTGGTGTGTGTTGGGGGGGGGACTAAGTTAATGATGGGACAGTCCAGCGTAGGTACTACCTGTAAACTTGGACTTGGATGTTAGTTCTTTATTTGGAGTGACAATTTACATTGACATATGTTTTTGACTGATTACTGTCCTTAGCAGATATTTTACTCCACTTCCAAATATATATTAAATAGTACTATAATAATATTCCTTACATAACTTAGTAATTATACATTCTGATGCACCAAATAAGTAAACCATAAAGCAATAGGTCAACAAAATAATATTGTTGCTTATGAATAACAAAAATTATAGAAGCCTGAACACAAACCAATAATAGCTTGGATAATTCTGAATAACCTAAAATCTGAACCACCTATAGCCAGGCAAAGAAAATTCTAGAGCTGCTTTCATGTTCACCCTTTAGCATATTTGAAATGGAAGAAAAAATCGATTCTTCTGGTGCAACATTTCTACCCTCCAGAATAAGTGAAATAGATCAGGTTAAAGTAAATGAAATTTACTATCAATCTCTCTGAACAGAACAATGTTTATATTTTCAGTCTGGACTTCATGATTTATAACATTCCAACCACCGGACTGAAAGTGAGAAAAAAACTCTTCTTTAGTGTATAAATAACTTTTATCGCACGCTTTCATCAAAGCAGACTTCTTCAGAAAAACTTCACCAGTAAAAACTACCACCTTAAATAGTCAATCCAATTACATAATAACAATCAAGTTATTAACATATCATCACCTTAAAAACACAGTAAGATGTTATACCTCAAAACATATTAACAACTTATATAAAAACTACGTTATTCTTTCAAAACATAAGATTTCCTATATTTCAAAAAACATTTAATATTAATAGCATCATTTATACACAGAAATCTATCAGCTTGGCATCATTTATACCCAGAAATCTATCAACTTTGACAAAAGCGTGCAATAAAAGTTATTTATACGCTAAAGAAGAGTTTTTCTCTCTCTCGCAATCTGGTGGTTTGAATAGTTATTGGTTTTTGATTAGCCACTGTTGGGTTGTTGTTGTTGTTGTTTGTCTTTCGGCTTTTCCTGGTAAGGGGTCGCCACAGCGGATCTCCGGTCCGCTAATGATTGGCAGTAGATTTTTATGAAATGCCGAGGTTCCAGCTCTATGCCCAACCTTCAATGAAGGCACGCACATTTACGCATGCATGTCTTTCGAACGCTACCCAATCGCGGGGAGGACATGCAGACTTCACACAGAAGGCACTCCCAAGCCTGATTTTAATTGTTTTATGATCAAAAACATTCATTTATGCCTCATTTTCTACCATATTTTTATTTTTAATTGATAATACCTACTTACATAACTTGTTCATTATACTCATCAATTCTCCTTTGGTAGGAGAGGCTATGTCCTTCCATCTTTATGTTATTGCCTTCTTGCAGAAGATAAGTAAGGTGTCTAACAAGGCCAGGTCATTACGGTCCCACTCCACCTAACTCACAGTATGATTTTAAATGCTTTGCAGAATTCAAAATTATTTTTTCTAGCCACAAAAAAAATCACAAATTGTTTACATTTCTTACCTCAGGTATTTCATTAGAAGACAAAATATATGTATGCAAACTTCAGAAAACCTTCTTTGCACTTCCAGTAAGTCAGATCAGAGTCTGGGAATGTCCCAGGCAAACATAACAAAAATATAAACTAATTATGCAAACACTGCCATCAGAAAAAACGAAACCTTGTATGATATTACTGCATATCTATAGTGCAACAGCACTGTTTCCCAATAAATTCAAATAATTTGAATTCATAAATCTCTTTCTTAGGGTTTCTTAGAGTATTTGATTCCATGAAGTTTCACATAATATTGATAGAATGTTTCTAATATCTTATGGGGTAACCAGCACAATTATTTATATTATCATTTAATTTACTATCTGATGGTATATTATTGCATCCAATTTTTTCCTGGTTAAAGTGATATTACTAAAATATAATAAGCACAAAGCTCTCACACTGAAATTCACTCTTATTTACAATATTTTATCTATTTAATTTACTGTCGATGAATGTTGGGTTACCCATTCCTTATTCTCAAAATGAACTTTGCAAAAACAATCATTTTGACTCACTGTTTAAATTAAGCAGGTTAACTTCAATTTCAATATCCTTACATTTCCTTATTTAGCTTTTCAGCAACTGTTGTACTAAAGCCTTGAGCCTGTCACAATGATTGCCTGTTTAAAATTAATCTTACAGAGTAATACTCATTTGGCTATATTGTTCGCCAGCCATTTTTCAAAACATTTCCACTTTACATTAGGTAAGGTCCACTATGAAGTGTTTGGGTAAAGTAACTAATTTCAGTAACATTTTGAGAGCATGATCTGATATTGTTATAGCCTCTGTCTCTATACGTAGCAACGGTTCCCATTCAGAAGCCTGAAACATCATAAGCCTGAAAATCAAAATCCTGAAACCAAAAGCCTGAAAATTCAGAATCCTGAAAACTCAAAATCCTGAAAGACCAAAATCCTGAAAGACCAAAATCCTGAAACTCAAAATCCTGAAAACACAAAATAGACATACTGATGTCATTGTGGCTTTGCTATTGTTAGCCCTGTGGTGTTAGGTCATGCGTTGGGGTCAGGTAAGTGTGCGGTTGGTTTTATTTTAGGGTTAGGGGCGGTTTAAGTGAGTTAGGGTTAGGCAGGTTAGGCATGTATGCAATAGTGACAAATATTGGGGTTAGGGGCGGTTTAAGTGAGTTAGGGTTAGGGCGGGTCAGGTGAGTGTGCGATAGTGACGGACCTTAGGGTTAGGGTTAGGGTCAGGGTCAGTTGGTAGATATTAGTGTCTTTATAGTGACATATTAGCATTATTTGTGTTTTCAGGATTTTGAGTTTCAGGATTTTGGTCTTTCAGGATTTTGGTCTTTCAGGATTTTGAGTTTTCAGGATTCTGAATTTTCAGGCTTTTGGTTTCAGGATTTTGATTTTCAGGCTTATGATGTTTCAGGCTTCTGAATGGGAACCGTAGCAACATATAAGCATAATTTTTAGCCAACCCCTCCCTTCTAACTGCATCAATCAGGCCCATGCCTGAAAGATATCAAGTTTGTACCACTACAATTATCAGGCCTGACTATTCTTTGTCTGTGGCCAGCACAAGAATCCAGTCTACCTCCCAAGTCATACATTCTTCCCTGAAAAAGAATCCATTCTCTTAGCAAAATGAGCAATTCTGACCAATTCTGCTCAACAGTGTCTGGTAAAATATAAAGATTTACAATTGTTGCATGGACACCCTGCACACAGCTTAAGTGTAACATATCTGCCTACTCGATTATTTTTGCACTACTGAATTATGTTAAGTGAGCCTTATAGTATTAATATACAACTTCCTCAAAGTTTTCCTGAGCCATAGCTAGCATAAAAAGCATCACTATAGGCAAACATAGTCCATTTTTCAAGTCTTTCAACATCTGTATCTGTTTTTTTTTTTTTTTTTTTTTTGGTAAACGAGAATAGCTAAGCCAAAATTTGAAATATAGACAGTACTGCTGGAATGTCTGAATATTTAAACTGTTGATATTCCAAGAATAAATTTGAATCTTATTCTGATCTAATATTTACTACATAGTATCCACCTCTGTTCTCGATGGATAGCCCTAGATACCTAAAATCCTTTTCATCCTATGTTGGCTCAGTGGTGAAACATTACAGGCCATCTGTTCAGAAAAATAAAACAGTAATAATAATAATAATAATAATAATAATAGACCTCATATGAAAACAAGAACACTACATCTATAATAATTACTTTCCAGGCAATGTATTTGTACTGCCAAGGAGGCTTGCTGCTTTCTACCAAGAAGGAAGAGCAGATTTAAGAGGTGTAACACAAAACATTGCATAGCCATAATATTCTAGAGCTTGCTCATTATGATACAATTGCCACAGCACAACTTCTGCACAACCTCTAAAAATGTGATTAGCAGCACTTTAGCCCACTATTTCGTAAGTACATTAAGTCATCAGGATACTTAAAATGTAAGCCAGGGAACCTTGTTGGCTAGGCTTACTTAGGCCCTTGGGCCGATAGCCTAGTACCTACCTATGAACCTATGAACCTATTTCCAATACAATTAAAATTTTTAACATTTATGTTACTGAAGCCTTTGTATACTCTTTTCTAAAATCCATAAACATAAATGGATTGAGATATACTATTTTACTACAAATGCCCAGGGTCAAGTGTTTGAGTTATCAATACAAGTATTATTCAAAATCTATAAAATTAAGTTCAAATAATTCAGTCTCAGACTGCTTTTACAGTGGTTCTTTACAGTCATAATATTATCTTTGCTGACCTGCATTGATTTATTCTAGAATTTCAATGCAAGTATGTGGCAAACTGTGCACTGATTTCTCGGTCTTACCAATCTTCTTGTATCTCTGCCATTAGTCCTAAAATTATTACGTCTTCTACATAAATAACTTGGAATATTATTTACATTTTGTAAGGTTTATTTAACTTTCTTTGTGGGGAGGGTCAAGGCATCTTGATGGAAAGATAGCCCCTGAGATACCTTCCATCCCTATAAACTTCAGTTTTGTGTTTCAGATGTACAAATCTTTCATACACATCAGAGCTATGACATGCACTCACTAATTTAACAAGCAATATGCATTTTCTTGATCAATCAATTTTACCAAGTGACAAATAGTTGAAAAGATTGCTTAATTATTTACAGACTTCAGCATTAACACCTCTGCTAAGTACTTTGTGCAGCCTCGTGTCTGTAAATATAGAGAAAAAAAGAAACACAGAAAGAGTATTCTAATGCAGATAATAGATATCTTCCAGAAGGCTGCAATTATGTATGTACACTGTTGTTTACATTGTCATAAACAGCAACTGCTCTCTTTTATAAAATCAGCACTTGTTATAACTTAAAACCTTTGGAGCCCTTATGATTTTCTCAAAATTAAACTGCTCACTGTGTACATCTCAACTATCCAGATTTTCATAGAATGTCCAGATTTTTTTCCTCTTTTTTTGGTCTGATCCTCATAAAGTTATAGTTTTCTAGCAAATCACTGAGGATTGAAGTCACTAAATAGTGACATACATTTGTTTTTCAAACTTCATATCCTTCAGAAAATGCTTGTTAACACAAATCCTGTCATTGTAGCAACCTTCTAAGTTTATAACAGTAATATTTAAAATCTGTCCATATTTTTGGGCGTTTATTTTAAGCTTTGTCCAGATTCCTTGAGCTAAGAGGCTGAGAGGTATGTCACTATGCGTATATTGCCATAATTGATGACAGATATGTATACTGTGCAATAAAAAAAAATGACAGTATAAAAAACTTTATTCCACTCAGTAAGCACTTTCAGCCAATTTGAACTTCTCCAGATAAAGTGAAACTCACAAAATCAGCACTTAATGAAACCTCATAAGGTCAAACGACCTTCCTCCCAATTAATGTCTCAACTTCTTCCTTTTAAAGTAGAGTTTAAATTTTTCTTTATTATTAATAATACCTGGGAAGCAGCATGCATTCAGCCTCACTTGCCACAAATAATCTAATTCAGCTTCTTAATCAAATCTCTTGTTGTAATTAGAAACAACATTAATAACAAAAAAATCTAAATTTCTTTGAGCTTCCACAGAGTTTGGCATGCCTTGTCAGACCATTTTTCTTATCAACAATCTCTATTGCATCGGTTTTATTGCAGTACTTTTCAAAACACCAGTGAGAAAACAGCAAACTTTGTGGAACTGAGTTATTTAAATTTTCACCTGATGATAGCAAAAATTAATCAAAGCCAGCTAATTCTGATGAGATCATGATTTCTTCACATGAACAAGAAATGCAGCCTTTCTGTTTGAAGCACTCCTTTGTGAAACATGGGAACTCCTTCATGCTGCAGTGAAGCTCGCTTTTTATTCCAGCAAGATGAGAAGGCCTGTTTGGCAATAGACTGAGGGCATATGTGCCTGGCTAGTTTCTTAAGTCTGCATTAAAAGTTTGAGGCTTAACTCAGGATACAAAAATGTCACTTGTCCTCCTGGCAGGGCCACCTGCAGCTGCACTTGATAATATCATTCCAATTTCAGTTTAACCTGCCTGAATATCTTGATTTCTTGCTGAAATATTATTTTAACCAAGCTGTAGTTGTATTGACAGAAGTTGAACACATGGCTCACTCAACCGACTAATTATCCAAGGTTACAATAAGGAGGCCAAAACTTTTTCATTTAGATGAAAAGTTATAAAGTATATAAAGATTAGTCTAGCCATGATTTTCCTTACTTGTTATAGGTCATGACCTGGTGTGCTGATTCTAATTGTATCTCCGTTTTAGGCATGTCAGTCTATTCTGATAACTCATCTGCCACATAGCTGATACAGTCTCTGGTATCTCCTCTCTCAGGAATGTCTGGGAATCAAAGGCTTTTCCTTCTTGCTCAGTCCTCTAAATTTTGCAATTTGGGTTTCAGGACATCCAGGTGATACTCAGTTGTCAATAACCAACTTCTGGCTACCTGTAACTTTCCATTTACGTCCTGATGATCATGTGGTCAGAGTGTAGCATGGGTTTCTATTCTGTCTTGGTAGTTGTACTTGAAAACTGATCAACAAAGTCTGTTGATTGTTGGCTAAGTATCATTACTTCCACCATAATAAAATCATTCTGTCTAGTGCAGAGTATATAGGCACTGAGCCCTACTGTTACTGTCGTCCCAGGTCATTCTCTTGTTCACCCATTTCAAGTAAGTTAGAGTAAAGACATAAAGTCATAGCCACTTCCTGTTTCTTTTATTAGAATTTTTTTTTCCCACAGTATACATTTTTCAGGAGCATTTTACAACATTTTTACTTCCCAGTAGTAGAAACAGACAATTTTAATGCTGATGAGACAGATTTTTAATGTTTTCCCAATGCTGCTGGGACATTGCTGCAGAGCTTTGCCACTGCATGTACTACAGTTACACCAGAAATCTAATATTAAGATAGTTTTGTTAAAAAATGGACACTAGTGAACTCATTGCCAGTGCGATAAAAAGATGATAAGCATAATTTCCCTTAAATTAATTCCATTTTCATGTCAGGGTTTCAACATATATGTGTAAGTAACCATGATGAAGGCACACTACTCCAAGTTTATGTTTTAAGTTATGTTTGTATATGTTGTTCAGTCAGATATGACATACATGCATGTGCATTTTTGTACAGTAGCATTTTCTTTATAAGATGATAACTAAAGATAAGCTTATTTAAACATTGTCTAATAAGGATTCTTATTAAAAACAAAGACATTGTTAAAGACAATGTTAGTGCTTTTGCTCTGTATTGTCCAGCCAGCCACATGTCCAGTACTTCTTAGACAAGGAAGAACTCTCATGAGCTCATGACCTCCTGGTCAAGAATAGTGTGAGTATTCCATTTGTATTATGGTCAATTTTTTTTTAGTCCGTGTAAAATGTCACTTTAGTCACTGAAAACAGCTTTTAGGACTAAAAGAATCTACCTGATCAACAATAAAAGACAAAATAGAGGTCACAGATGCTTGAAGGCTGTGCTGGAGGAAACTTATCTGAATTGCAAAAGCAGGTTACACAGTGGACAAAGCAGTAGATAAAGGAAATTCAATACTTCCAGTATGTAAACATGGAAGTGAAAGCACTGATATGGTTAACCATCACTTACTTCTAGACAAACTAAAAGCCAATTCACTCGATCCACAAGCATTACAATGGTTTAGGTCTTATCTGGAAAACAGACAGCAAGCAGTACTTTGGGATAACAATCTGTCTATATTACTTCCAGTAAATATTGGAGTACCCTAAGGCTCTATCTTAGGTCCCCTTCTTTTTTCCTTATTTATTAACGATCTACACATAAACATTCCACAAGCCACCTGAATTCAATATGCAGATGACTCTAATCTGTACAGCTAAGAACATAGCCTCTCTCCAGTCCCTCACCCAAACTGTTTTCCATAATGTTGAACATTGGTTTATGCAACACTGCCTCCTCCTAAATCCCCAAAAAACAAAATTACTGCCTTTTACTCCAACTCATAAATCACCTCATCCATTCTTCTCAATAACATCTAACAATGCTACCATCATAACCCCAGAAACTACAACCCGCCTACTAGGTGTAACAATTGATAATCGCCTCAACTACGATGACCACATTAACTCCACTATAAAGTCTGTAAATAAAAAACTTGGTACCCTCTATAGAATTAAACCCTTCCTTACCCCTTCTGCCAGAAAAACTATTGCCCAGACCCACCTTATTTCTACCCATTTCTATGCCTCTGCTATATATACTAACCTATCTAAAAACAACCTCTCCAAACTTTCCACCTGTTATAATAGCATAGCTAGATTCATCACTTGCTCCCCCTTTAAAACTCACCACTGCCTCAACCTCAGACAACTGGGATGGCTAGAATTACAGAACCATATACTTTGTCAACAATTACTTATGACCCAAAAGATCCTATACCACCCCAACAACACCCCTATCCTCACTAATATGATTACACTATACAAACATCTGGCTACACTATGCTCTGCTAATAAGCTCCTAGTTTTCTCTATTAAATCTAAGAGCAAAGCTGGTGACTCACTTTTCTCAAACACAGCATGCAAAAACTGGAATCAGCTTCCTTCTGAAATATCATCCCTTGCTTCTACTTTCTATTTAAAAAACATCTTAAAGAACATCTTAAAACTCATTGGCTCTTTCCATGTGCGAACCCAGACTGATATCTCTTTCCCCTTCCTGCTCTCACCCCTTTCTCTACTCCTCTAACCTATGCCTCTAATTCTAGTCACTACACTTTCCTTCATAGTATGAGGATAAAATAAAAGGGTTTTCTCTCCTAATTGGGGCTTGCTCAAACTTACTATTGTGTTTAGTATCATTTTTCTTTTGACCAATGTTGACTCTGTACTGTGATTGTACGTGTCTTTTTATATATTGTAAACTTTGCCACTGTTCATGCTTGAAGCTTTTCTCTCTGGGCCTCTACTGAAAATGGACATATATCCAGTTAGACTAGACCGGTCAACAAATGTAAAATAAAACTAAAAATAAATAATTGATGATAGTGCCAGAGTTGCTACAGAGCATTTCACTAATAACATACTACATTTTTTATGTCCATTTCATCTTCAAACAAATGCTTAAATGATGGAGACATCTTTTGTAAGAGTTTCTGACTAGTCTTAGGTGAGTCTTGCAGGTATTCTGCATTCCTCAGAAGATGGTATTATGAAGACCATGGCTGTCCTGTCAGAGCTATCCAAAGTTTATATCTAGTTTTAAAATTCTAGCGGGGATTGTTGTTAAACAACTATGATACATTCTGAGTCAGTAAGAGCTGAGACTTTTCAGTATGAAAGACTGCATCTTTAAATATGTGGAAGACAGCCAGGTATAAAGTAGCAGACTCTCAATAAAGGTAGAAAAACCAGGAAAAAAACACCACATCAAACAGTGTAGCCATAGAAGCAGATAACTACCTGCTAATGGAAGTACATGAACGGTCAATAGGGGAATGTTCTGATTAATCAAATATATGTTGCAACAATTCTGTCTTTTTGGGTGGTTACAACCAATCAACATAGAGAAATTATGGAGAGCAGACTCAGGCAAGTACCCCTTCAGTGGCAGTCCTATGTGTTCTGCAGATGGAGTTGTAAGAAGTCAGATCTCTTCTTTACATTTTAGTGTTATCATTAATTAAAAGTAAATGTAAAGCCTGTAATCGGCATTATATATGCTGCATGTAAATTTGTATAATATAAAGAGGCACAGATTAATATACTATTGGTGGCAGAATGTTCTTAAATAACCTCTGATGTTAAAAGATGAAAACTCATGACTCACTGTAGCAGTACACTGACTTTTCATAAGAGCTTCATATTTAGGCCCCATCTGCAGCTATGTGGCATTCTGTAGCAGCAATGCAGCTGTGAAGCATGTCATCTGTACAATGCACAGGAAGAGATTCCTCTGGTTTTACACTGGCCTGGTTTTAGTATAAGCATTTTTTTGCTTGAGCTGAAGTCAGCAGATTGGTTGCTGTTTTTTTCTAATAATCCATCCTTCTCCATAATTACTAAAAAGTCCATGCAGGCTGCATCCCATGGTGCCCTTATCCTAAAGAGTAAACATCTGGGGTGTACAAGACTAATATCACATCCCACTGGATATATAAGCAGTCTCTGAGAGAGAGTTCATGTTTAACTCTGCACCACTTTCCTTGTCCCCAGATGATGGCCAGTGTTGCTATCTACAGCAGCCTCTCACTACTAGTTTTGTGGGGTGCAGACTGGACACTAAGATCTACTTAGGCCAGATTTTATACACCTTGATACTATCCTCCAGCTTGTAGAACTTGTTGAAATCTTCTGAATTAAACAGTTGTGAGGATATGACAAGACATTCAGTTTACTAATATTAACTTTTTTTCTTTTCTTTTTCCTTCCAAGCATTAATATTAAAAATTTCCAGATGCCAAAGTGTGCTATCACATTAGTTCCTGGTGTGGGTCTCAGAATTTCAGTATCCAATGCTTTTATTCAGCTAAATGGAAAATGGAAAGTCCGTGCCAAATTTGCGTAAGTGTAATGCACCAAAGAGATCAAAAAATGGCATTGTTTATTCTAGTATGTTAATGTACTGTTAATATGTTTTGGACATCTAACAATTTTCTAGCTTATATTTCATGTTATGTACTGTATTTTCACTATACTAATTTGTTCTTGATGTCTTTACCATATATAATAAGCTCATAATGCAGTTATTATGAAATCACATAAACTCTCGTGGTGGCAGAATATGAGGTGTGTGATATAATATCAGATGATTATGAATGGAAGTAGAATGTAATCTACAAGGCAGGACATACAAAATCAATTTTTAACAACAAAAACATTATGCAATCCAAGGAAATTCATACATAAAACAAGCTAATTAGAGCTAATTATTAAGTATTTTTCAGCACCTTTTTCAAAAGGCATCATTAGCTATTACACTACACAGTATGCTTGAAAACATAAGACAGACCAGGTATTTTCCATTCCTGTCTTACAAATATAACTAATAGAAAAGGCATACACCCATGTAGAGACTGTAATATGTAAAATAGATAAACAGAGCACACAGACAGAGGTCGTATATGAAAAAATAACAATCAAAGAAAGAAATATCTGACCACCACAGACAAGCTTATCCATGGTGGTCAGATATTTATTTCTTTGATTGTTAGACTGTAATATGTGTCAGTATGTGTTAACAACTGAGGTTTATGAACATTACAATAAGAGGAGAAAGCTATTACATGATAGAACAAAATCCATAAAAGGGAAGTCACCCCTGATCATTATTAGTAAAAAAATACGAGCACTCATAAAATCAACTAAGGCCAATTTTGAGAGAAAAATTGCCATGGATTCAAAGGACAATCATAAGGCCTTTTTCAGCTATGTTAGGAACCTGGGTGGAAACTCCCAGATATGCTCAGAATTAGTCCAAAATGATACAAAAATCACTGAACCCACAGACATTGCCAACATACTGGCAGACAGGTTCAGTGCAAACTTCACCCCTCTCCCCTAAAGGAGAGATAACTATCCCAGCTGAGTGTAGCCTCCCGGACATCTCAAATGCGCAGGTGAAAGCTGCTCTCTCTAAAGCTAAAAACACAGCATCAATGGGACCGGATGGTGTCCCCGGCTGTGTGCTACACGAGCTAAATGAGGAATTAAACCCGCACATAAGGCAGTTGTTTAATCTCAGCCTTACCACAGGATACGTGCCCAAGGAGTGGCGACGGCAACTGTGGTCCCACTCCACAAAGGCGCCTCACGGACCCTGGTAATTACCGCCCCATAAGCTTAACAAGTCTAGTCTGCAAAGCTATGGAGAGGATCATAATGGAGCTCATAAACAAAGATATAGGGGACTTGCAGACATTGGACCCGACCCAGTTTGGCTTTGTCAAGGGAAGATCATGCCTTTTGAACTTGGTCGACTTCTTGAAACAGTCACCAAGGCCATTGATGAGGGAAAGGCAGTCCATACAGCCTACCTTGACCTTGCAAAGGCTTTCGACACAATACCCCACTCGGGTATTGTAGAAAAACTTACCAGCTTAAATGTAAACCCATATGTCACAAGATGGGTTGCAAACTGGCTTAAGGACAGAACCCACAGGGTTAGAGTTGCTGGCGCTGTGTCAGACTCCAAGCCGGTCACAAGTGGTGTCCCACAGGGCTCAGTCCTTGGCCCCCTATTGTTTGGCATATACTTCTCAGAAGTACAGGCCAACATGGGAGGACTTTGGCTGACAAAGTTTGCAGACGACTGCAAACTGGGCGCCATAGTGGAAAGTGCATCGGACACGGATATCCTTCAGAAGGGACTCACGGAAACAGATAGCTGGTGCCAGAGCCATGGCCTGAAGTTAAACACCAAAAAATGTATAGTCATACCCTTCGGGAAAAACAAGGTAACCCCAAGTTACCATATAGGTGGCAATCCACTAAGCACAGAAGAGGTTATCAGGGACCTGGGGACCCAGGTTGACAGTGGCCTTTCTTTTGACTCTCACGTTGCTAAAGTGGTTAGAAAGACCTTCTACATTGCCCACCTGATCATGAAGGGATTCACATCCAGATCTAGTGAGGTCATTGTTCCCCTGTACTCTTCACTTATCAGACCAATGATCGAAAGTACAATGCCCCATTCGGGATGTATCTCACCCGACATCTGCAGCAATTGGAGAGACCCCAAAAGTTCCTCACCAAAAGGATAAAGGGACTCCAAAATCTGTCATATGCTGCCAGATTGAAGAAACTCCAGCTCTATTCAGTCGCATACCGTCTGCTCAGAGGTGACATGTGCCTGACATACAAGGCCATGTCCAACCCGGAATTAATGGACATGCTCCACCTCAAAAAATCCAAATCCACCAAAACCACTAGAGCAAGCGACTTAAACCTTAGCACGGATATAAATAGGACGTGCTGGAGGGATAGATTTATCACTCAGAGACTCCCTATGCTGTGGAATAAAATCCCGGTCCATGTGAGGCAGAGCACCTCGCTGACTCTGTTCAAGAGAAATCTAGACCTGTGGATGGGAGATCGTAGGTTTACCCCGGGAATCATCTCTGTGTCACTGCTGGACAGAGGCACAACAAACTAATGGGCACAGTATTTTTTCATATAAGGGGTGGCGTAAGCCACAAAAATTTGGGCTAGGCTTATAAATGCCTTAGGGCAGATAGCCTAGTATAAACCTATGAACCTAATCCCATGACTAAGCATGTGTAAAAGCTTGATTTTTTTTACAATTTGCAAGAGCCGTGACTTGGTATATTTTGCAACCTGCACGGCATGTATTAGTTTTTTTAAGTTGGTAAGACAAAGAGAATGCTTAAAGACCACATTTGTGAGCGTATTTATGATATCTCCAGGAAAGACAAAAAGAATGCTTTGTATAAACATGTCTTAAATGCTGGGATTACACATAAATTTAAATTTCTTGTTTTACAGCTATTGAATAAGAGCATTAAGGGAGGCAATGTTAGTAATAAGACTGAATGTTTAGAAACTAAATGGATCCTAGAAATGCAAAGTGACAAGGGAAAAGGTTTGAATGAGTATGTTCCCTTAAGACCTCTGCTCAGGTCACATGACCTGAACAGTTAACTTCAGAATCTTTGCATCTTTAAATAGTCTCAAACACTGTGTTAATTAGATCTGATGAAGCTCCAGAACAGGAGTGAAAGTGCTTATCTGTTTTATCTGGTGTTTTATTCTGTTGTTTTTATTTGTTTTACTGTCTTTCATTAAAGGTATTATATTTTATCTTCATCTACCCTGTCTGACTGGTGACTGTTGTTTTGAAAATTTTTATAATTCATATTTAAGTGCACTGCTATATTTTCTTTATTCATAAGTTTTGTCATTATTTTGAAAATTGAGCTCCTTTGAGATTTTTGCTAACTGGGAGATGATTACTTTCTAGCCACAACATTGTATTTTGATGTGGTACATGCAGAACCAAGAATTTTATCAGTATCTCAAAAAATTATATCTAGCACAAAAGATTGTATTAATACCAGAACAATTAGAGATACAATGAAGAGAAGCAACAGTATGCTAGTCTGCCTAGTGTGGACAATGTAGAATGCAATATTTTGCCTTTTTAAAAACACAGTTTATTTTTCATGTAATGATCCCATTATATTAAAAAAAGAAAAGTGAATATAGCCAACAATAGTGTCCTGATCAGGGAAAGTTATAAATAACAACCAGCAATGTGTGCTCTTCTAGTACCAATAATTGTACTAATAAAATATTTGCAGTGACACAAAAAGAGGTAGTGATAAAATGCATAGGTGACTTCTAGTAAGTGCTAATGGCTGTTGTCTTTATGTTTTATTTTTTCTTCAATTTTTTTTTTTTTAATTCTGCTAAATTAAATTTTCAGAATGAAAAACACAATTAGAAAAAAAAAAAGAATAAAAAAATAATAAGAACTATATGTTTTCTTGCTCCCCACAGAAAAGATCATGGCAGTTTTGATGCGAAAGTTGAAGGCCTCTCCATCTCTGTTGTACTGAAGCTGGGGAGAGATGGGTTTGGGAGGCCGACAGTCTCAGCTTCTGACTGCACAAGTAGCATTGCCAGAGTCAACTTAAAAATCAAAGGAAAATTCAGGTAAGCTTTGCTTATGTGAAGAAAAAGCTTACATCTGCCACCAGTAAGCAGTGTAACATTTTTTATGTCTTATGTTTCTTTTAGGCATGAAATATAAAATTCACAATTGATCTTGCCTTGCTCTTTACATGTCTATAGCGCATTTGTAATGGTTGCAGGATTCATATAGAATTAGTTGCACTGTGATGTTGAACATGTATTTCTCTACCCAGAAACATGGATAAGACTATTAAAAAATTGCATCAGTCTGTAACTTTTTTTTAAATTCAATGTACTTCATTTCCCTGTGTCCTCTGTACCTGCTCTGACTACATGCACAAATTCAGTATCACCTCCTACTCATGGACCTCTTTTCCACTATTTTGACTCTTATCCCCCACTCTGGAATTATAGATAAGCTCACTAAACTAGGTATAAATCCCTATGTCACAAGATGGGTTGCCAACTAGCTCACGGACAGAACCCACACTGTGAAAGTAGCAGACTCCAAATCCGACTTCAGACCAGTGACAAGTGGAGTACCACAGGGTTCAGTCCTGGGTCCTCTCCTGTTTGGTATCTACTTCTCTGAAGTACAGGCTAACACAGAAGGTCTTTGGCTAGCAAAGTTTGCAGATGACCTCAAACTAGGAGCCATAATCGAAACTCTTAACGATGTGGACATACTACAAAAGGGCCTCACTGAGACAGATGCCTGGTGTCAAAGCCATGGCCTGAAGCTCAATGCCAAAAAGTGTATTGTCATCCCCTTTGGTAAAATCTATGTAGCATGAACTACCACATAGCTGGTAGTCTACTTAACACCGAAAATGTGATGAGACCTTGGGAGACAGGTGGACAGTAGTCTCTCCTTTGATGATCACATCGCCAGAGTGGTCAGGAAATCCTTCTACGTGGCACACCTCATCACAAAAGGTTTCTTATCCAGAAAAAAAGAGGTCATTGTTCCCCTCTACTCATCACTCATTAGACCCATTATAGAGTACAACGCCCCTTTTGGTATGTACCTCACAAGACATCTACAACAACTGGAAAGGCCACAGAAATACCTCACAAAGAGGATTACTGGCCTCAAAAAGAAGCCCTATGCAGACCGTCTCAAAAAACTCCAGCTTTCCTCCGTTGCATATCACCTACTCAGAGGCAATCTCTGCCTAACATACAAAGCTATGTCAAACCCAGAGCTGTTGGACATACTCCACTTAAAGAAATCCTAATCCCTCCGAGCTACATGCTCTAGGGACCTAAACCTTGTCTCCACAATAAACAGAACATGCTGAAGGGATAGATTCCTGTCCCAGATTCTTCCCATACTCTGGAACAGACTACCCATCTATGTCAAACAGAGCTTCTCATTAGCACTCTTCAAGAAAAATCTTGATGATTGGATGGGAAATAGGAAATTCACCGCGGGGATCACTTCTGTGTCTCTGCTCAACTGAGGCACAAGAAAATAATTTTATTGGGTGGCGAAAGCCAGGGTACATTTTTGGCTAGGCTTATATAGGCCCTAGGGCCAATAGCCTAGTACCTACCTATGAACCTATGAACCATTAAACCATACCATGATAGTAACCTTCTCTTTCCCCTTGAGTGACAGTCTTATGGCCCATTTGATCCTTAAAGGTGAGAGTCAAGCATACTGGCAGAGTACTGTCATCCATGAAGACGGACAGGAGTTTGCATTTCTTTAAATGCTTAAACTGACAATTAATATTCTTAGACATGTGACTGATTCTTCAATTTTCATTTGCTGGCAGGTATTTTAAATTCTATATATTGATAGGATTGTAGCGGTTGCTCCTTTTTTACACTAAGGAAGAGTCCTGTGAGCTTTGTGTTTTATTCAATTTTATTAAAGGAGTTTGAGATGATTGCACTGCTGTTCTTCTTATGTTTTTGCCTATTGTTTTACAGCAGTACATTTAGCTACCAGAGCATTTTTGTTCTTGTTTTAACTTTTTTTTTTTGAGTCAGACTCTAACACATCTGTGAGCAGCACTTAAACCTTATAAACCTGTAGCAAGGAAAGTAAAAATCTGCAATGTGTGTTGCACAAGGAATACAAAAGTGGATGCTGGGGTAATTTGGGGGTAATACTAAGTACAAGTGGGCCATAAAACAGGAGGTACAGTAATGCTCAGAAAGACCCCAAAAACATGGCATACATCTTACTGTCTGGTCTCAAGAAAGAACAAGGCTAAAGGTCAAAATGCTGAGGCGTGATTACAGAAAATATCATAACTTTTACAGATGAACTGAAGAAAATCTAACAAAAGTAGAACATTGTCTAGTAATTATGCAGGACAACAACTGGCACTTACATGAACATATAGGTGAACTGGGTAAAGCTGTCATCTTGCATTCTGAGATTCCTTACTTCAAAACAAATGTGCAATCATTCACACATTTCAGCAGTCTGGTGAGAATAAACCTAGAATAAAGATGCTAGCTATGGTTACCCCCATAAAGATAAGTATAAACACAGAAGTAACCAGATCTAACAAGGCTTCATCAAACAAATTTTAAGGCTTAGAGGGCCTGGTCTTTAAGCAAGGCTTAAAGACTATTGACTAGTATACATTACTTATAGAAGTCCCTGAGAGATTTCCATTCTGGTTTATATTGCTTAAAGGGTGAGCATGTTTTTTCTAGGTTTCTCATAGTGAGTGCAAGGATATTAAGCGTGATCCTCTGAACTGTGAAAACTTAAGTCCAGATATGAGCAATGTATACTGTCATGATGTGTAGCCATCAGTACAAACCCATGAAGATGCAGAAAGTGTATGCAGACTCTACAGAGAAAGAACATGGCTGGGAATCAAACTAAAACCAAGCAGTATGAGTTAGCAATACTAGCTGCCACCCCAATGTGCTGCCCTGTGAGCCAAGACTGCACAACACACTACAGGTGGTCATTGAAATGGTGTCCATTCTTATGGCAAGTTGGTAAGTAGTGACTAAGCTCTGGTAACGAGTCCATTCTTATGGCAAGTTGGTAAGTAGTGACTAAGCTCTGGTAACGAGTCCATTCTTATGGCAAGTTGGTAAGTAGTGACTAAGCTCTGGTAACGAGTCCATTCTTATGGCAAGTTGGTAAGTAGTGACTAAGCTCTGGTAACGAGTCCATTCTTATGGCAAGTTGGTAAGCAGTGACTAAGCTCTGGTAACGAGTCCATTCTTATGGCAAGTTGGTAAGTAGTGACTAAGCTCTGGTAACGAGTCCATTCTTATGGCAAGTTGGTAAGTAGTGACTAAGTTCTGGTAACGAGTCCATTCTTGTGGCAAGTTGGTAAGTAGTGGCTAAGCTCTGGGAATGATCATTTTAATATCTGTAAAAATTGTTGTTACTCCACAGATGTTCATGGATCTGTTACAGAGATAATCAAATACAAGGGTTTGGAAAGGCTGGAAAAGGATATTATAAAGATACAAGAATTGCCGAAAGTGTGACAGTTATGGCTCAGTATAAAAATATGCAAAATAATCCAAAAAAGGAAATGAAAATCCAGTACATAATAGGAAGTCAGATACGAACAAGAAAAAATAAATAGTTTGTATGTATTCATATCAGAATGTCTATTAGCAGACAGTACAGATAAAAGGAAGAAAAATGGTTGAAGATAATAGGGCAGAATGCACAAAAATGTCACCAGAAGGAAAGTATTCACTCCACTGTACAGGTACAAAGTGAGACCATCTGGTGTATGTAATTCTGTAGACCTCCATCTCTGCAAAGATATAACTAGAATGGAAACAGCAACTACAATGGTGAACAGTTTGCACCAGAAACCGAAGGAATAGAAAGATAAGAACATTGATGTGCAGTTTTATATACATTTTGTAAAATTTGATACACAAAAACAAGGAGAACATAAATCAAAGTGTAAACAGCAATGAGTCAAGAGGAGTATGGAATATTTTTTTTTTCAAAGATGATGGTGGGCCCATCAAATATTTTGAATTAGAAACTAGTGGGACCAAAATCACTGTCTATAGAATTAAAGATCACATGAAACAAACATAAAGAAGATGTGGTGGACTAATCATTAACCAGAATCGGCAACTAACCCACAGCAGAGAATAAGACTGAAGAGAGGATCCAGAACAATTTGCTTCTTATCAATGCTTATTTAGTGAATAGGTTTTTATACATGTGATCAACAGGTCCCGTTGTCAAAACAGAAAAAGCACTGGTAGACCTGATTGAAAATCAACCGATCACACATTACCAGCTTTTTTCTGTGTGAAATTACAGTGGAGCACGGATAGGGGAATTTTCCCTTTCCCACTGTAGTGCAACCTCAGAGATGGTATATATAACTAGCAGGGGGTGTCCCCCCCCTGCAAGAACACTTGTTTTACTTTTTTTGTTTTGTTTTGTACTTTCAATCAATTGGTGATCATTTGCTATTCAATGTTTTAAATATTTGATATATTTACATACATCCAGTGTATAAAACATTATGGGTCAAATATTTTAATAAATGTACAATAAATGTGTTAATTAGTGACATTTAAAACTTAACTGTAGGTTATCCCAAGTTAAAAAATATGTTCATTTTATTTCCAAAGGCAGCACTTTGTGAATGGAAACAAAGGGAAACAGTATTATTTGTACAGTATTTGAATATTGCTTATTTTCTGTGATTAGACTGTCAAGAATAACCAATAATAATCAAATAATCCAATAATCCAAAGAGTTTCACAAAAAAATGGTATACATGAATAGAAATAAATAAATTCCAGATGTGCCGTATTTCTAGTACATTGAAACAGAGCTGCCAACACTCCAAGAAGTACAAAAGTATGAACATTAGGGAAACAAAGCAATTAGCAGTGTAGGCAGCAAGGCAGGTCAGTGGCAAATGTCTCTGTCAAGCATCTCCAGGGTTACGGGTATGGTTTTCCATCCTGACTTATTGTCACAGTCTGTGTGCAAGTTTGATTGTTTTTATTGTCTTTGGAAGGGTTTTCACCAGAGATCCACGCTTCCTCAAAAAACATCATTGTTTATGAACTACACTAAACTCTTCATACATGTTCATATTTGCTCTTGCCTTTGTGGCCCAAATCATAGCTGCAAAGAGCCTGAGAAGGATCACTTTGCATTTCTACTTAATAAATACATAAAATGAAAAATAAATAATCACATCAACAAAACTATAATTGTTTGTTTGTGTCTTTTGGCTTTTCCCGGTTAGGGGTCACCACAGTGGAACTCCGGTCCGCTAATGATTGGTAGTGGATTTTAACGTACCGGTTACCAGTCCTGACGCACAACTATCAACGAAGGCACGCCGCATTCACATATGCCTCCACACAGAAGACGCTCTAGCTGAGAATCGAACAGGACAACGTCTTGCTATGAGGTGACAACGCTACCACAGCACCACCACTGCAGTATCAACAAAACTATAATAAAGTATAAAAATGCTCAAGCCACTGGTCACAGTTTGCATAAACGTTTCAAACTTACCATGTACAAGCAGAAATAGTAATGAAACTGACAGTAGTGGCCCACAGACAACCAACTGCACCATCCTGGACTTCAGAACGTTACAATATGCAAAATGCAAATATAAAAAAATATGACAAATGCGAATGGGATAGGCATATAGGATATAATTTAGATTAATTGACAGTAGTTATAAATACTGTGTATATAGATATCAAAAGAGATTGCATGTACCAAAATCAGTGCAGAAGATCCTCAGATCAATTGATACAATATGCAACAGACTTTCTGGACAGACGAGACGGATGAAATGAATGAGCAGGAGGGAAAGAGGTAGGGAATATACTGTAAAAGTAGGATGAAAGAACAGCAGAGTGGGGTAAGTACCTATCGTGAATAACAAGTCTGCTAATATTATTAGATTATTTCTAGGTAGTTATTTGCAGGTGTTACTCATAGTCTCCTCATTAATTCTATTTTGCCCATATAAATAGTCAATATTCAGGTAACTCTGTAGTTTATATGTAGTATTTCTGTGGCTTTCTGGGTGAAGTCCCATTGCAAAAACATATAGCAAGTTCAAGATTTATGGTAACTCTTTGTTCTTTACACTTTATGTGGTTACAGGATTTACACTTATAAGTTTCATTTTTTCAAAAGGGACTCAAAACTTTTTTCAAAGAAACTGTATTTTTCAGAATATATTTTTCTTAAATCTGGAAAAATGCCTTAAAAATAAGCCATCTGATTATCTAATTATATCTGTTTCCATTCTTCACAGCTTCCTGTACAAACTTTTTAAAAAGCCAATTGAATCTGCAGTCCGAAGTGCAATGACAAAGCAGGTATAGTTTATGTGTGCATGTCTGTATAAGTGTAGAACTAATGTATGAATTTACTCACTCATGTCACTGCCAAGAGTTATGAATTGCAGCACCTACGTTTTCCTTTAGATATTTTTTAGCATTACATTCAGAAGTGGAAAAAAGCAGGCATGACCAGTTCTAAAATCTGAAACAATGCAATGTTAAAAGCAGTAGGGTAGCTGGGAATGAATTAAGGACTGTCCCTACCACATAGTTTGTATTTATTTAATTTCTGTTTTTACTTCTTTGTAAGACAACTGTACTATCTGAAGTAAGTTGTTATTATAGACGGGTAAGCAGTTCTGCTTAGAAGTTAGCTGTATACTTAGATGGGTTTAATAAACTTGACGTATTTATGGTAAGGAAATGCTTTTATGTTTGCAGGTTGTGAAATGGCCTAATCCATGGTAGTAAGTACACAACAGTAAATTAAATCATCCAGAATACATGTAGTTGTAGATGACAGATTAGGATATTGACATTATAGCAGGATACATTAAATTCAGATTACAGAAAAGTTGTTTGAAAGAAATACAGCAGAAAAATTAATGGCATTTTAGTACAAAATGCACTGAGAACACACTTATTAGAAAAGTATATGGAACATCATGTACACCAAGACTTCTGTAGCAGAGAACAGAACATGCATTTTTTTAAGAATATGTGGTTTGCCTCCTTGAAGGACAAATGATTTTAAAAGAAAACTACAGGTAGCAATTTCCAGCAAAGCTTCTTTAATATTGGTTGCAGAGGTGACCATCTGAAATTCTCCTTAGGAAAAACAAATATATCTTGTAATTGTGCTGGCTTCCTGGCATATTGTGTAGGGGTAAAGCACTGACTTACAATGACATAAGTCTAGCTTTAGGAATGAGTGCTGAGTTTGTTTGTTTGTGTCTTTCGGCTTTTCCCGGTTAGGGGTCACCACAGCGGAACTCCGGTCCGCTAATGATTGGTAGTTGATTTTTACGTGCCGAGTTACCAGCCCTGACACACAACCTTCAACAAAGGTACGCCCATTCACACATATCTCCATGCAGAAGACGCTCTACCTGAGAATCAAACTGGACAGAATCTTACTGTGAGGCCACAACGCTACCGCAACACCACCACCACGGGTAGGAATGAGTGCTGAGTGTGAAGTGCTAATCTGGGAATGAAATGATTAAGCTCCTAAAAGGAAGAGATAGGGGTGTGGAAGCTTGTATCTGACTGCTCTGTGATGCAGACCAGAGGGGAAGTCGGCAGCAGTAGTATCAGCAGTCGAAAGGAGTGCGAAGTGTAGTGCTTATATCATGCTGATTTTGGTTCACTTCCTTGTTCCTTACTGAGTCTTCTTTGCGTTTATGACATTTCCTATACCTGTCATAGATGATGCCATATGGCATGTTCCTCTGACCAGAGGACCCTGCCAATAGATTAAGGCTGAGAATCACACGAGTGTAGTGTGTGGAATTCAGGAGGGAAAACCAGACACAGAAAGTGCAAGAAGTGCCAGGACAGTGCAGATAATCATGGGAGAAAAAGGGAATTAAAATAATTGCAGCTTCATTTAAAATAAATGTCAAAAAATTGTGTCTAAAACATGTAAGGAAGAAAAGCAAATATGGATAATGGTCACTTTAGGCATGATATTATGGTTCACAGAAAAGATAAAAGGAAGGAGAGATTATGCTCAGCTCTGATAGCAGGTTATGTCATGGCCTGGTATTTTTGTAGGCTAGTGGCATTCTGTTTATCACTATCTATTTGGTAAGGGCTGGGATTACATAGCATTAAACAATGTAAATACAAAGTAATTCTAAAAACAGTAAAGTGTTGGTTTTACCAAATCTATACATGCATGGACAATCCCATTACCTCTACTACAGTATATTTTTATAATTATGCTGAACTAGTCAACACCAGCCTAAGACCATAGACTATCAACACCCCCCTCTAGTCATTGGTTAAGTATGATATGGGTGAAAGATTTCAGCAGACTTTATGTAAAACTCATTAAGGGATACTGTATGATGAGTGCCTTATTTACTAGATCATACATATCAGTATAATTTACATTTTCAGGTCAGTACAATAAACAAGTAAACACATTACCAGAGGAAGCGCGAAAATGACACAGAAATGTGTAATGTTATGTTACAAACATGTTATGTTTCTGTTTGCATCAAGTATGAACTAACTACTTTTTACCAGTGGTGGACAGTGAATTGATTGCTCATGAAATGCTATTACAGGGAAAACAGAATTGAGAAACATAGAAAATCATTAAAAACATAAAAAAATGACAACATCCTAAGCATTTCTTCACAGAGTGAGCATCACCCTTTCCAGTACAATGATAGCACCCCCCCAGCTCCCAGACACACACTGCATTCCTACATCGTATCACAACAACAAGCATTACCCAAACAAAAAGCATTGCCCAAAACCACCCGTCTTCTCCCATATCTCCTAATGTACCGCCCCATAAGATGGCTAAGTACTATTTCCTATTAGTATGATGCTATTGGTTATTGTTACATGTCCTCCCTGCGGTTGGGTGAGCATTCGAAAGACATGTGTAAATGGGCATGCCTTCGTTGAAGGCTGAACGTCGAGCTGGCACCTCGGCGTTTGTGAAAATCTACTGCCAATCATTAGCAGACCGGAGTTCTGCTGTGGTGACCCCTAACCGTGAAAAGCCGAAAGACAACAACAGCAACAATTCTCCTACTGTTTCCTATTAGTACAACGCTATTGGTTATTATTACAATTCTACTACTATTTACTATTAATACAACGCTTTTGGTTATTATTACAATGCTAATGAATACTATTGACATTCAGCTAAAAAATCTCCTTCTCAAGGAATTCAAATATTCCTGCTTCCAAAGAGGTCACATCACCTATCCACCTTTCCACTACCTCCCCCTTTCTCTCTCTCTCTCTCTCTCTCTCTCTCTCTCTTCTACCCCCCTTGTAATAAAAATACTGTATATAAACAACAATTTAATATGACAACTCTTATATAATTAATGTATTAACTTCTCTTTTCTATTAAGTATAACTCGTGTATTTTCTTTTAACCGGATACTTTATATCTTCTTCTTCTTTCAGTTGTTCCCATTAGGGATCGCCACAGTGGATCATCTGTTTCCATTTCTTCCTGTTCCCTGCTTCTTGCTCTGTCACACCAACCACCTACATGTCCTCTCTCACCACATTCATAAACCTTATCTTAGGCATTCCTCTTTTCCTCTTACCTGGCAGATCCATCCTTAGCATCCTTTTTGCAATATACCCAGCATCCCTCCTCAGCACATGTCCAAACCAATGCAATCTTGCCTCTCTGACTTTGTCTCCAAACCTTCCTACCTGAGTTGATGCTCTAATATACTCATTTCTAGTCCTGTCCATCCTCGTCACACCCAATGCATGTCTTAACATCTTTAACTCTGCCACCTCCAGCTCTGACTCCTGCCTTTTTGTCAATGCCATCATCCCCAACCCATATAACATAGTTGGTCTCACTACCCTCTTGTAGACCTTCCCTTTCACTCTTACTGGCAAGGGCGCCCGCAGGCAGGTGCAAGGGGGTGCACTTGCACCCCCCTGGAATCGGCTGGCCAGGAGAGTAAATTTTTTTTTTTTTATTAGAAGTAAATTAAGGGCGTTCTTCTTTAAGAACTCCCTTTGCGTCGATACAAATGGAGGTGCTTGCGACCCGTTTTCATCTTTTCTATGCGGTTTACATCTTTATCTTCCGCATTCGCGCATGAAATTTGAATTCTAGATGGGCGCCAGCAGAGATGCCGTGTTGTGTCCACGAAGAGGGTCTTGCCATTAAAATTGGAGCAAGCAAGCTGTTTCAGGAGCAGAGAGGCATTCCACAAAGGTAGGAAGGTTGCAGAAATAAGTTAGTTTGGTTAATAACAATTACCAGGGAACATACTCCTTACTAATAGACTGAAGTGTTCATTATTATGCACTATTAGGATTGTGGTCCAAACTGACTGATTTTTATGACTCCATGTGTATGGTTGTGTTATTGCGTGTGCAAGTGCTGGCTGATCTGTTTTGCAATAAAATGCATACAGCAAAAAAGGAATAAAATAAGGTTGTGTTTGTTTGGTTTGTAAAACAATGTTTAAGTTGTGTTGCTTTTTCCTCTTTGCTAACAAGGTTTTGTTTCTTTACCAGAAATTTAAAACTGGAGTTCAGGGATAATGTTGGTTAGTTTGTGTGGTACTGTGTTATTACTTTGTAAAGTGACAGTGTGGATGTCTGGCAACCATTTGGCATAACCCAAAATGTTTGTTTGTACAGTTTTTATTTAGTTTTTTTTCAGGTTTGCAAAGTCGTTTTTTATACAAGTTAAATTTGTCTTCATGAATAATGTTGTATGTCCGTTTAATATTAGTGATGTCCTCTTGTGAATTATTTGAAGGTTTTAAATAATGCTGTTGAACTATACACAGCTCTTGTTATAAGAATTCTGATTTTTCTAACATTAGTCACAAGAAGCCAGATTTATATTTGGATGCTTGGAAAATACAGGTTCATATTCATAGTCCCAAGGATTGTAGTTGCTTTGGGAAGTCATACATACCTGATACTATCATATTGACAACACACCCCTTAGAGTTGACCCAGTAGTCAGGGACTTGGGGACACACACAGGTAGTAATCTAGCCTTTGATCATTATGTGTCTGCTGTGTTGAGGAAATCCTTATATGTTGCACAACTTATAAACAAAGGTATGGCATCTAAGTCCAAGGAAGTCATTGTTCCATCAGACCTATCATTGAGTACAATGCCCCCTTTGGTATATACCTAACCAGGCATATCCAATAACTATATATCAGGCATATCCAATATCTGAAAAGTCCACAGAGGTTCCTCACTAAAAGAATACATGGTGTAAGTAATATGTCCTATGCAGGTCGCCTCAAGGCCCTATCCCTGTATTCTGTCTCCTATAGGTTTTGAGGGGCAATTTATGCCTGGCATACAGGGCATTGTCAGGCCTCACTTTGATAGACCTCCTGCATAGCCACAAAATGATTTTGTCCTGTTGGGTAGTCCTGATTCCATGTGTCTATATAAATGCTTGTATAGTACTTTGATGTAGATGTGGCCAATTTGGAGTCTAAGTTGGCTTTACAGGATTTCACTAGTGCTCTTATTTGCTTGTTCAGGCTAAGGAGAGATTGCTTCCAATTGGGCACCTGCTCCTCCTTGGTCCTAGACTGCAATTTTTTGCTTTGGTTATATACTTTATTGCAGATGTCCACCAGAGAGGTTTACACTTCCTTGCGGTGGATGATTTTGTCCTGTTGGGTATTCCTGATTCCATGTGTCTATATAAATGCTTGTATAGTACTTTGGTATAAATTTGGATATCTGTGCCAGTTACTACAGAGGTGAAGGAGGCTGTGAAACTGTTTATACATTCCTCAGGAGATTGTAATCAGCTTTGGAGAAGTTTTTTTGTTTGACCCTAGCTAGAGGGGGTCAGGGGAGATGGTGACTTCGAAAGTGACTGCTTTATGGTTGGATCTTGCCAGGGAGGTTAATACTGTAGGGGGTGCTGCAGTGGTTACTCATGTTGGTTAATACCAAGTCCAAGATAGTATCACCGCTTGTTGGGGTATTGACTAGCTGTTCCAAAGCATTTGCATTGATAAAATCGAGGAATCTCTGGGCATTTGTGTTCTGGCATGAGTAATTTTTCCTGTCTATGGTTGGGTAGTTAAATGTTAAAAAAATGGACACATTTCAATATCGGACTTCATATTCTTCAGAAAGTCAGAAAGTGTATGGTAACAAAAGCAAGCTTTTATTCTAGCAATTTTCTAAGTGTACAAGATGGATATTTGAAATGTATCCCTGTGTTTGGGACTGTATTCCCCCCATTATTGGCTTCATCCAGGTTTTGTGCTAGGGTTGAGAGTTATGGTAAGAATTGAATTCACTGAATATGTTTGGGGCTGTATTAACCCAGTATTGGCTTTGTTCAGGTGTTTATTGGCTTCATCCAGGTTTTTTGCTAATGTTGAGAGCTATGGTAAGAACTGATTTCACTAAAAATGTTTGGGGGCTATAGTCTCTCATTACTGGCTTTGTCCGGGTGTTATTTGCTAAGAGGTTGAGAGCTATGGTGAGAACTGAATTCACTGAATGTTTGGTGGTTGTAGTCACCCATTATTGGCTTTGTTCAGGTCTTTTGTGCTAAGAGGTTGACAGCTGTGCTATGGTGAGAACTGAATTCACTAAATGGTAAAGTTTCAGCCTTCCTCTTTCACAAAACAGCTGATTTGGCGTAGTGGTATGTTGCTTTGACTGTTTTGCACGGGTCCCCTGGGGTCAAGACGTGGCAGTGGAATGTATGGTGGTAACGCAGCATTTTATTCTAGCAACTTTTAAACATTATACAAGCAATGTTTAAAATGTGTCCCTGTTGTTTGGCGTTTTGCCCCCGCAGGCAATAAATTTCGGCTTTTTCCAGATTTCTTGTGCTGCAAAGTTCAGAGATACAGCTGAGTGTCTAGTAGATTTTACAAGGAGCTGAGAGCTGCAGGGGAGCAAAAGTTTAGTGCTGCTTATGTTTAGTCTGCTTGCATTGTTAATAACACAACAGATAGTGTACTTGCTTTAGATGCTGAAGGCTGTGGGTTCTACTCCCACAGTAGGTAAATGCATTGCTGATGCTGTATTGTGTTGTAAAGGGGGTGGATGCTGCAGTCCTTTTGACAAAGTTACCTAGAAACTATGAACCTGTTAACAGTTTGCTATCCATTCTCTATTGCGGTATTACTAGCTTTTCATTTTTTTACTGCATGCAACAAAGGCAATTTATTCTTCAAGGGTAACAGGCACTTTATTTGTAGATTAAACAATGACATATAAAGTGTTTGCTAGCAGCAACCTCTATTAGTTACAAATTTCTTCAATGTGGATTTTACTACAGAGATTGTGTATATTTTTTACTGATACTGGTGGACTTGAGTAGACTTTTTATGATGGAAATGTTCTGAATTGGGCAATTTTGTCATTGGTGGATGCTTTTTGTTTCTTTGTTTACTGGAAACATTTTCAAAACAATAAATTTAAAATGCCCTTTAACAACTGTACTGTATTATACAAGGAATATAATGTAATACAGTCAGGAAGGTGTATCAAAGAGCATGTGTATGTTATGTTCGAGGGGCCTATGATTTTGAAGACAGCCCAGAGTTAATATTTGCAATTGGCAAAATGTATTTTCTCTGAAAGTGGGTTTCAGTGCTGTTTCAATGCATGTGAGTTTCAAGGGCAGAGAAGTTTTAATGTTAGTCTATTTTCATTGAGACTGCATTGCTTTAACAGATATGTATTAGGGTTTGTGCTGTAAAATGCAAAATAAAACTTTCAAATGAAATCCTAAATCATCGCAGAAGTAAAGCAGTATGCACATTAGTGTTTATGGTAAATGGGGCAAAATAACCAAGGAATGGGACATTGGAATGGCTGCAGGGGGGGAGGCTCCATTTGACAATGATTTTGTGAGGGGGGGGGTATCAAACTCAGACAGCCCCGGTTGAACTATACCTCTCAGTTGTCCATATCTTTGCAGAATTAATAGATATTTGCTGCTTATTTTTGGTTTGTTCCTCATAAAATTTGTGGTTTTCTAGCAAATCATTTAGGAATGAAGCCATTAAATGACAGACACTGAGTTTCAGATGTCATAACCTTCAGAAAAATGCATGCTAATGCAAGACTGTCTAAATTTATACAAGAGCAATTTTTAGTAGTGTTTGTATGTTCCCAATATATTTGGCCTTGTTCAGATTTCCTGCATTAAGAGGTTGAGAGGTACGTGCAAATCACTTTGTAGATTAGGAATATCCAAACATCTCAATTGTCCCCAATTCTGGCTCAAAATGTTGCTCTCCCTAATAATCCCTCCTCCAAAATGGCAATTTTGGAAGAAAATGTGGAGGGTTTACAATTATAACTGTAATGATCAGTTATAGATTACCTTTATTTCAGAAATGCATGTGGATGCTATTATTTTGTTAGCTGCTTCAAGTTAACTGTTAATATTAAAAAGGTGTCCCTTTTTTGACAGGTATGTTTGCATCACATTTTGGTCTGTTTTTCATAAAATTGTGGTTTCTGGCAAATTAGTGGCAAGTCATTAAAGATTGAAATTAGAAAATAATGGCAGACATTTGAGTTTCAGATTTTATACCCTTCAGAAAATTTGTACTAATGCAAGATCTACCTGTTCTATTAAGTTAATAAGAGCAATATTTAAAAATTGGCCTTATTTTTGGGCCTGTGTCCCACTTCTAGTTCTATGTATGGCTTTGTCCAGATTTCTTGCTTTGAAGTTGAGAGGTAGGAGTGTCAGCCATCACTGTCAGCCAGAGACATTTCAAATTATGACATACTTATTGCACCCCAGCCCCCATTGTAGTGGCTCGGGATGTGTCCAAGGAAGGCAAGAAGCAGTTATGCAGTAAGTGTGCAGAGTATTCCCCCATCCAAGGTAGATCACAAATACGACCGTGGCTTTTCATCTGTCCTTGATTTTGCAAAATGTTCTGGTTTTCTATCAGATTTTTATACTGTTGATTTATGCTTCTTATTATTCAGGAACTGCATGCTATCACAGTGTCCTGTTGCTCTGTTTAAGTAGCCATGGTTTAATGAACATCAGGTAAGCTTGTCTGAGATTGTAAGATGCAAGTAAGCTTTAGTAAGCGTGTTGGACATTGTAAGATGCAAGTAAGCTTTAGTAAGCATATTGTTAAAGAATTGCCAGCATTGAAAGCCTTTTCGTTGTTGCCATGCAGAGAATATTTACATAGCTAGATAATGTATAAGCCTTGGGTATTGAAATGCATATGACAGTATTTGTAATAAAAGGACAGGATTACAGTGTTTTCAGAAGTTCATTACATTTTATTGGAGACCAGTGTCTTATAGCAGTGTTTGTGTGTTAGTACACTTGTAGTTGGGTGGCTTTAATGGTATATGGTAAATAAGCATTGCTACCTTACTTAAAAGCCAAGCCCTGCAACAACTAGCTCCACACTGAAGTCAAAACACAATAGCTCTGGTGGGTAAATGTACTCTGTAGTAATCAAAAAAAGGCAAATGTTTGAAATAACTACAGCTTATGTGCAAACACAATAGGTAGTGATGAAACAATGCTCTGCTAAAATGCTTTAATGCTCCACATTGCTGAGCTGCAATCACTAGCTACCAGGATTTCACCCACTTCACATCAAGCACGGTGCCGTTCAGTGCAACCTTCCCAGAACTAATTCAAGTCTGACCAGAATTATTTGGTGTGTGTGTATAAGAGGGAGGTAGCATACCCCTCAGCTGTCCAGATTTTTGCCCCATATTCCTCTTAAAAAGGATTGAAGTTGCTAAATAATGAGACATTTCAGTTTTAGATGTCATGTAATTTAGAAAAATGCATACTAACACAAATCCTGTTACTCTTGCAATTTTCTAAGTTTCTGAGAGCCATATTTATAATCTGTCCCTATTTATTTTAGGCTTTGTCAAGATTTCTTGCACTAAGGGTGAGGCCTTGAGGGGTGTGGTATCTTTGTAAGAGAGAGAGAAAGTGAAATGCCCAAGTTAGAGTTAGCAGGTAGAATTTTCAAGTGCATTTTCAGGGAACTGTGAGTTTTAAGGGAAGCGAAGTTCACTGCTGCTCATGCCAAGTCTATTTACAATGTGCAACCATTTTGTTTAGCAAATGGTATCTGTATTGTGGTATAAAGTTTTAAAGCTATGTTAGTAGCACCACAAGTAGAATACTTGCATCTTAATGTAAAGGCTTGAGGTTCTATTCCTACAGCATATACATTTGTATGCTGCAGTCCTCAGGATGTCCTCCTTTGGATGAGATGCCTAATAACTATGAACCTGTTTTTCAGCTTGTCATCCATTTTCTATTGCAATATACCAGCTTACCATTTTTTAATTTAACATAGGCAATTTATTCTTTGACGGCAGCAGGCACTGAATTTGTAGATGAAACACTGAAATATACAGTTTTCTAGCAACAACATCTTCATTAGTTTCAGATATCTTTAATGTGGAATTATTCAGATTACTTTTACTTCGGCAGCGACACTCAAACAAGTGTTGCTGTATAATACAAGGGATATAATTCAATTATATATTATAATTAATACAATCAGGTAAATCAAATAACTTTTGCATGGCCCTAACGGTGTGCAAGGAGCCTATTGCTTAAACAGTTCAAAGGTAAATAACCTGCCACTGGCCAGATGCATTTTCTTTGAATGTGGGTTTCAATGCCGTTTCATTGAATGTGAGTTTCAAAAGTAGAGAAGCTTTAATGCCAAGTCTGTTTTCATTGTAAGACTATTGCTTTGTTTAGGTTTAGTAGATATCTCGGTGTTTGGGCTATAATGTTTGAAATAAAAGTTGTAAATTAAATCCAGCTGCCTGTAATCATTGTAGAACTAAAGCATAACACAGTATGCACACAGATTTGAACAGTGTCTACAGTAAATGGGGAGAAATAGCCAAGTAATTTGACACTGGAATGGCTGTGTGGGCGGGGCTTGGGGTGGGTGGACTTGGGCGGGGCTGTGTTGGCAGGGGGCGGGGTGAGCTATGTGGGTGGGGCTCTGGGTTTGCACCCCCCTGCAAAAAATCCTGCGGGCTCCCTTGCTTACTGGTACCCATCTGTCACAAATCACTCCTGTCAATCTTCTCCACCCACTTCACCCTGCCTGTTCTCTCTTCTTCACCTCTCTTCCACACTCACCATTACTCCAAACTGTTGATCTCAATTATTTAAACTCATCCACCTTCGCCACCTCTACTCCCTGCATCCTCACCATTCCTCTATCCTCCCTCTTATTCACACACATATATTCTGTCTTAGTCCTGCTAACCTTCATCCCTCTCCTCTCTAAAGCATATCTCCACCTCTTCAGGGTCTCCTCAACCTGTTCCCTACTGTCACTACAGATCACAATGTCATCTGCAAACATCATAGTCCATGAGGACTCCTGTCTGATCTCATCTGTCAACCTGTCCATCACCATTGCAAATAAGAAAGGGCTCAGAGCTGATCCTTGATGTAATCCCACCTCCACCTTAAACACATCCATCACTCCTACCGCAGACCTCACCACTGTCACACTACCCTAGTACATATCATGTACCACACTTACATACCTCTCTGCTATTCCCAACTTCCTCATACAATTAATTAATTAATTTATTGATTTATTGATTTATTTATTTATTTATTTATTTTACATTTGTTTACCGGGATAGTCTGACTGGATACATGTCAATTTTCAGCAGACGCCCGGGGAGAAAAGCTCCACATAGACAAACTTACATAGATTACACGGAAGTTAGCAAACAATTATATAAACAAAGTGATTATATACAATGGCTTAGTAGTGTTCCCTAGTAGGGACTCACAATTCTCATGAACAGACACAATTAAAAGTAAGAGACATCAGATTGGAAGCAGAGCTACAAGTTATGATAATTACAGAATATGCTTTCAGTTTATAACTTAATCAGGGTTGGTACATGGGCATAGTCAGTTCACTTTGAGATAATGTTTGAAGTTTTTTTTTAAAGAGACTTTTAGAGGATTGTAGGGTCATATAGTTTGGCAACGAATTCCAGGTTTTGCCAACGAAGTTGGCAAACGGATTCACCAGCAGAGTTATTAGCTTTGTGGGTTTGGACCAGTAGTTTATTGACTGACTGTAGGGATCAAAGGTTGCTATATGGCTTAATAATATTTTTAAGTGAGGGGGTATCCTCAGGGTGGTACAAAATTTTGTGCGCTATTAAGAGTTGATTGAATTGAATTTAGCTGGGCAGTTCTAGCCACTCCAGTTGTTTAACGTTCTGGCAGTGGTGGGTTCTATAGGTGGAGCCAGTGGTGAATCTGTTAATATGATTGTAGCTATGGGACAGCTTACCTAGTTCAGATTTGTTGAGGTTTGAGGGTACAGGCAAGGCATATAAAAGAGTAGAGAGTAGGTGTGATCGGGCGATTGCAGTCCTAGCCAGTGGGGTTAAAAATGTCTTGTTTCTATACAGTGATCCAAGCTTCTTACTGATTGTCTGTATGTTTTTTTGACCTCCAGGTCAAATTTGAGATTATTGTCTATGATAACCCCTAGCTGTTTGGTGTGATGATCTAGAGAAATAGTGGTACCATTGTTAGATGTGACAGAGAATGAAACAATACCACAACTCCTGTCTAGGCACCCTGTCATATGCTTTCTCTAAATCCACAAAGACACAATGCAACTCCTTCTGACCTTCTCTGTACTTCATCAACACTCTCAAAGCAAATATCACATCTGTGGTGCTCCTTCCTGGCATGAAACCGTACTGCTGATCACCGATCGTCACCTCCTTTCTTAACCTTGATTCCACCACTCTTTCCGATAACGTTATGCTGTAACTGATCGGTTTTATCCCTCTGTAGTTACTACAGCTCTGCACATCACCCTTATTCTTAAAAATCGGTACCAAAACAGTTATTCACTCCTCAGAAATCCTCTCACTTTCCAAAATTTCATTTAACAACCTGGTTAAAAACTCCACTACCATCTGTCCTAAACACCTCCATGCTTCCACAGGTATGTCATCTGGACCAACAGCTTTTCCATTCTTCATCCTCTTCATAGTTGTCCTTACTTCCTCCTTGCTAAGCTGTTGCACTTCCTGATTCACTATCCCGACATTATCCAACCTTCTTTCTCTCTCATTCTCTTCATTCATCCGCCCCTCAAAGTACTCCTTCCATCTGCTCAACACACTCTCCTTATTTGTAAGTATGTTTCCCTCATTATCCTTTATCACCCTTACCTGCATGTTTCCCTCATTATCCTTTATCACCCTTACCTGCTGCACATCTTTCCCAGCTTTGTCCCTCTGTCTAACCAGTAGATACAGGTCCTTTTCTCCCTCCTTTCCAACCTTTCATACAACTCTCCATATGCCTTATCCTTAGCATTTGCCACCTCTCTTTTCACCATATGCCTCATCTCCTTATACTCCTGTCTACTTTCTTCATCTGTCTGATAATCCACTTCTTCTTTGCCAACCACTTTCTCTGTATACTCTCCTGTACGTCCTCGTTCCACCACCAGGTCTCCTTGTCCTCCTTCCTCTGTCCAGATGTCACACCAACCACCTTTCTAGCCATCTCCCTTACCAGCTTTGCTGTAGTTACCCAGCTATTCAGTAACTCTTCACTGCCACTTAGAGCCCGTCTTAACTCTTCCCTGAACTCTACCTCACAATCACGCTTTTTCATCTTCCACCATTTGATCCTTGGCAGTGCCCTCACACTTGTCCTCCTCTTCTTGATCACCGTCATCCTACAGACCACCATGCTATGCTTCCTAACTGCACTTTCCCCTGTCACCACTTTACAGTCTCCAATCTCCTTCACACTGGTCCTCCTGCATAGGATATAATCCACCTGTGTGCATCTTCCTCCACATTTCTACGTCACCCTATGCTCCTCCCTCTTTTCAAAATATGTGCACCACAGCCATGTGCATCCTTTTCACAAAATCCACTACCATCTGACCTTCTGCAGTCCTCTCCTTAATACCATACCTACCCATCACTTCCTTATCCCCTCTGTTCCTTTCACCAACATCCTCATTGAAATCTGCTCCAATCACCACTCTCTCACCCTTGGGTACACTCACCACCATTTCATCCAACTCACTCCAAAATGTTTCTTTCTCATCCATTGCACATCCAGCCTGCGGAGCATATGCACTAACAACATTCATCATTACATCATCAATTTCCAGCTTCATAAACATCACTCTATCTGACACTCTTTTCACCTCCAAAACACTCTTGGCATACTGTTCCTTTAGGATAACCCCTACCCCATTTCACCTCCTATCCACAACATGATAGAAAAATTTGAACCCACCTGTGATACACCTGGCCTTACTCCCCTTCCAGTTGGTCTCTTGCACGCACAATATATCAACCTTCCTTCTCTCCATCATATCAGTTAGCCCTCTCCCTATACCAGTCATACTGCCAACATTCAAAGTTTCTACCCTCACTACTACACTCCTAACCTTCCTCCTCTCTTCCTGTCTTTGAGCATGCCTTCCCCTCTTCTTCTCCTTCGGCCAACAGCAGCCCAATTTCCACCATCACCCTGTTAGCTATCAGTACTGGTGGTAGTTGTTGTTAACCCGGGCCTTGACCAATGCTGTATGGAAATCTGTATTGTTGTCCACATATGTCATTTGGAAAAAAAATGGATGCCCCTCCTGACGTAACCCTCCCCATTTATCCTTGCTTGGGACTGGCATGAAGAAATGCACTGGCTTGTGCATCCCCAGTGGCTGGGTTCCCTGATACTTTACATGTTAATGTATAATTGCACATTCTGGGTGTGCGGCATTATTCTGTGAGGACTTGTACTGTGCAATATTCTCAGTATTAACTGTGATGATGTCACCCAAGCTGTGTCTGAAAATGGACAGTATTAATCAGTGTACTAACCCCAGTAAACATGCATAAATAACAAAATAAAATAAAATATGCAGTCAACTGGTGGTAAACCAGTCCCACCATTCCTCAGCCCAGTATAGCTACCTTCTTTTCATCATGCACTTCTGTTCATGAAACAAAGGTAACTGGCTTCCTTTTAAATGATATCAATTTTTTTTCTATATCTCTCTTATTCACAAGCTTTGCCACTCCTAGCTCACAAATTTCACATTGTGTTCTCCTAGTACTCTTTATGGTTCGAGAGAAATGGAACGGTTTTACTGGCCAAATTTTCCAGCAGTGACTACAGTCATGACAGAGCCTTTACTAAGTTAACATAAACAGCATGGAGCACTCTCCATCTAGCTTCTGCAACAGTTGAATCAGGTAGAATTTCAGTGTAAATTCTTTACCTATAATACAAGGAAGTTGCAAAATTCAATACTCCCCTGGATTCACCTTCTGCATAGTTACGCTTTTCTTCCTTTAAGATTAACTCTGTTTATCATAGTTACTATAGTGTGTTACTTATTTGTTACCTGCATTACTGGCCTCCCTTTTTCCTTTATTCTGTACTGTTCAGCCCCAGATTATTATTCCTTTGAGCTTCTACTAGAAAGTGTCATTAGAGGTTTTGTTTTATTATGTTATATCATTGCTTTTGGCTAACACTGTTCACCTGAGTTTAGTGCATATATTCCTTTAATTTACTTGCTTCAAGAGTTGATATGTCTGTGAGTATAATTTGACACCATTGTAATCCTTTTTATATTACTCATGCCTGTCATTAATGTAATACCTGTCAGAAAATGATCTTCAGAGCAGCCCACCTATTCAGTTAACAATAAATAAACCAAATCATATAGTCTTGTGGAATCCCAGCATTAGGAAAATCTGGCCTTTTATCTACATACTTATTTGTCGTGTAAATTGAATCAGCGTATAGTACAATCCAGTGTAAGGATAGACGGTATTCGTAATCTCAGTTTATGCCTCAGAGCAGATCTGTGACAGTGAGGAAAAGAGTGCACTCAGGCAGCAGTTGTAGGGTCTACTAGCTAAAGCAGGCAGCATGAATTGGAATTGATAATGCGGGACCTAAATGCCATTATCAGAACCAATAAAACAGGAAATGAGGACTGTCTGGGTCCACAAGGGTAGGCAACAGGAGTAAAGGAAGAAGAGGTTAGTCTGGCCAATGTCAATAATGGCCAACGTGGTTTAGCAACAGAAACAGTCACAAGATCATATACAAAAGTGGCCAACATGCAGCTCTGGTACACTTCCTCATATTAAGGAAAGAGCACTGGGCTAGAATTAGCGATTGTGTAGTCAACCGCAGTGAAAGAGTTGGCACATATCAATAACCAATGGTTGCCAGAATCAGCTGTAACATGGAAGCTGACTAGAAAGAGAGAGAGAGAGAGCACAGGAGTTCAAGGAAATACTCAAGGATCTAGCACCTCAAGAAGAAGAGGAAATGGGTATAGTTAAAGAAGAATGACAGTGCCTCAAAACAGCAAATGTGAGGACTACTGAATAGATCTACAGCCAAACCAGATATGGAAATAAGGTACAGAAGGAAGGCTGGTGGTGGAGTACAGAGGTCCAGAAAGTCATCAAAAGAAAGGAGTGCAGGAAAAAGTGAGAAATAGAAAAGATGGACCGGGCTAAGAAGGAATACAAACAAACATGCTAAGAGAGCAGTTTCAATACAAAGAACAAGACATCAGTGGCACTCAACCAGGTTCTGAAAAGTGACGCAGTAGATGGCACAAAGAAATTCTATCAGGTTGCATGGCAAAGACAAAAAAATGAAGATAGTCATTAGACACACTGCATAAGGGATGCCAGCAATGACCTGCTCACCAGTCCACAGGACATCAGAGGCAGATGGAAGGAATACTTCCAGCAGTTTCTAAATGAAGAAAAAGCCACAGAATCTGTACTGTCCCAGACATAGCCTACAATGAATGAAGAAGAGGAGTCCACTCACGAAGAAGTAAGAGCATCATTAAGGGAAATGAAGTCAGGGAAAGCAGCAGGCTGAATGAGATCATGGCAGACATAATCAAGATGTTGGGTGAGTTAGGGGGGAAAGGTCTTCTGAGGGTACTCATAGCAGTATGGAGAGAAAGGCTTATCCCAGATGACTTGAGAATAAGCATACTAGTGCCAATGTACAAGAACAAAAGCGACTTTCACAACTGTGTGCAGTACATAGGTATCAAACTCCCATCACACTGTACTGCATGAAAGTTCTGGAGAGGCTGATTGATAAATCAAAATATCAGAAAGTAAGATGGGAGACAAGCAGCCTGGATTCAGATCAGGATGCAGCACAACTGACCCAATGTTTGCGGTATGAGCCATAGTTGAGAAGTAACTAAAAGTGAGGAAAGAGTCCAAATGGGCATTTTTAGACTTGGACAAACATGAGACAAGAAAGCTGATTTGGGCAGTATTTCAATTGTTTGAAATGCAGAAACATTAGTAGAATTAGTGTAGGCTATGTACAAAGACTGAATGACACAAGTATGAACAGTGTTCGGACTCACACAAAGGTTCCAAGAGTGAATGGGTGTGCATCAGGGTTAAACTATGAGCTTACTGCTGTTCATGCTGGTGATAAGAGTACTTTAGCAAACAGGTAGGGGAAAGCTCAACAAAGCTGCATTACAAGCAGACTTTGAACAGGAGCTTCAGCAAATGATTGGAGAATGGAGTGGGTGTGCATCAGTGTTGAGGTATGAGCCCACTGCTGCTCATACTGGTGACAACATTAGTAAACAAGTTGGAGGAAACAGATCAGCAAAGCTGCTGTATGTCGCATTAATAGGAAGACTCTGCACAAGAACTTCAACAAAAGATAGGGGAATGAAATGCAAAACTGAAGGCACATAGAATGAAACTGAGTACTGATAAGACAGTTGTAATGGTAGCAAACAGGGGAATCAGAAGAAACTAAGAACTTAGAAGGGAAAATAGTGGAACAACTTGATAGCTTCCAGTACCTTGGAGTGGTGGTTGAGAAGAGCAGAGGTCTGAATAAGAACATCAAAGCTAAAATTAGAGGGGCTTGCAGAAAAACCAGCACAGAGTTTCAGGGGTAGTGTACAAAAAGTAAGCTGTAGAAAACAGTAGCACAACCAGTACTGTTGTTTGTACAGAAATGTGGCAAGTAAAGGGAGTTGAGGAAGCTAGAGGTGATGCAGATGAAGTTCCTGATATGGGTGGCAGGATGTACACTGTGGCACAGATGAAGAAATTAAGACATCAAAGTAGAAGCTAAAGTAGCTTCAATTGCAGAGAAGATCAAGGAGGACAGATTATGGTGATCTGGGCATGTGCAGGAAAGCAGAAGACAACCTGCTGAAGAGAATCTGGGACAGACGGGGAGACGGCAAAAGGAAACAAGTGCATCCAGCAAAGAGATGGATGGATTGTATTAGATAAGACCTGCAACAGTCAGGCATGATTGTAGAAGAAGGTAGAATACTGGCATTGAATTGAGAGAGATGGAGATAGCTGACACAACACCCTAACACCATGTAGATAGATGACGCAACAACCCAACACCATGTAGATAGATGACACAACAACCCAACACCATGTAGATAGATGACGCAACAACCCAACACCATGTAGATAGATGACACAACAACCCAACACCATGCAGATAGATGACGCAACAACCCAACACCATGTAGATAGATGACTCAACAACCCATCACCATGTAGATAGATGATGCAACAACCCAACACCATGTAGATAGATGACGCAACAACCCAACACCATGTAGACAGATGACACAACACCCTAACACCATGTAGATAGATGACACAACACTCTAACACCATGTAGATAGATGACACAACAACTCAATACCATGTAGATAGATGACGCAACAACCCAACACCTTGTAGATAGATGACGCAACACCCTAACAGCATGTAGATAGATGATGCAACAACCCAACACCATGTAGATAGATGACACAACAACCCAACACCATGTAGAAAAAAGATGGGGAAAAGGGAGATGATGGTGATGATGTGAAAACATATCTGATTAGTATTATGTATTTCTCTTCAACCGGCTATTTCAAAATTTCTAACCATGGGGTGAGATGAAGGAACAAAACCATACTTCTTCAACATAAGCCCTGTCACTCTACTCAGTATCCTACAGACTGCTAAGAGGTGAACTGTGTCTGATTACTAGGCATCCTCAGAGTCAGTACTGATGGGTTTGCTACACATCAGCAAGTCAAATGGCATCAGAAATATTCAGTGTAGAGATCTAAACCTCTTCTGCAAAATCAAGAGAATGGCATGGAGGGGTAAATATATCTTGTAGATAATACAGCTGCTCTGGAAGAGACTGCCCGTCTAAGTAAAGCAAAAGTCATCCCTGTCCATATTCAAGCACAACTTGGATCTACAGATGGGAAACAGAAAATTTACTCCAGGGCTACTCCCCTGTACTATAATGATTAGAGGCAGCCCCTAAATGCTTTATCCCATATATGGGTCCCCTCATATTATCTATAATATGATCCTAGTTATTATCATTAGGGGTAATATATAATTATTGACCATGGGATTGGTAAGGCTAGTCTCTAACTAAATGGGATACGTTAATTCAAGGTTAAAAAGGGAAACTGGCTAGGCTTAAAATGACTCATAAGGGCAGCTAACCTAGTGCTTACCTATGAACCTATGAACCTATAAAGGGTACAAAATCAAATGAATGATTAATATCATCCTGTTCCCCTTTAAACCACAGTTTTAAATTAAACAGTTAACAAAAAGCTCATAAATCTTTGCTAACTCTGATTCTGAAACAAAACTAGATAGAATGAAAGACAATCATTTACTCAAAACTCTGACATGCAAAGATAATACAGAAAACTTTGAAAGATTAAACACTAAATCATTATTATGGTCATGAAAACTGGTCAGGTGTCTAGGTTTCTCAGTTGCTTAAATTTGCCTCCATGTTTGCAGCCTCCCCTTTTGTACCTAAAACTTTATTTGGATCTTATATGGCACTTAACCACTTATTCTGTGGTAAGTCATTATTAGATTCCAAATCCATAGCCACATTGGAAGAAATATGTTCTGAATTGTTAAACAGTCCCAGAAGAATCATACAATTTTAACAAAAAATGTGACATATGATCTTTAAGTTTATTCCTGATTTGAAATCTATTTCTGTTTGTTTTGTCATCATACCAAACCATCTGTTTGCATTTGTTCCAAGTAAATTCATCACCAGTCCATGTGATAAATTCACATGGTAGACATTTTTAAATTAAAAAAAAAAATTAACATTAAAAAAATCAGAAAAGTAACTCATAACTTTGTGCAAAGGGAATGTAGGTTGTGAAGTGGTGGGTTTTGTGTCTTTGTCTTTTTAGTGTGACCTTGGAGTTAGTATATATAAGTAGCAGGGGCATGGGAGTAGATTTGTGTATTTGTGTTGTTGTGTTTATGTGTGTTTTGTTTGTTTGTTGTAGTGTGGGGAGGAAGGTTTATGTGTGTTTGTTTGTGTGGTATAGGGTGTGTTTAATCCCTTATTTGCTTTTTTAAGCGGAGGAATGAGTGTTTCTAGTTTAGGGCTCACTCCCTCTTATTCTTAGACAGCAATTTCTTCTTATTATTGTAAAGTCTGTTAATGGAAGTTGTCCACCAGGCAGGTTTGCTCATAGGTTCATAGGTTCATAGGTAGGTACTAGGCTATTGGCCCTAGGGCCTATATAAGCCTAGCCAAAAATGTACCCTGGCTTTCGCCACCCAAGAAAATTATTTTCCTGTGCCCCTGTCGAGCAGAGCCACAGAAGTGATCCCTGGGGTAAATTTCCTATTTCCCATCCAATCATCAAGATTTTTCTTGAAGAGTGCTAATGAGGAGCTCTGTTTGACATAGTTAGGTAGTCTGTTCCAGAGTATGGGAAGTCTCTGGGACAGGAATCTATCCCTCCAGCATGTTCTGTTTATTGCGGTGACAAGGTTTAGGTCCCTAGAGCGTGTAGCTCGGAGGGATTGGGATTTCTTTAAGTGGAGCATGTCCAACAGCTCTGGATTTGACATAGCTTTGTATGTTAGGCAGAGATCGCCTCTGAATAGGCGATATATGACGGAGTAAAGCTGGAGTTTTTTGAGACAAGTCTGCGTTGGGCATCTGTTTGAGGCCAGTAATCCTCTTTGTGAGGTTTTTCTGTGGCCTTTCCAGTTGTTGTAGATGTCTTGTGAGGTACATACCAAAAGGGGCATTGTACTATATAATGGGTCTAATGAGTGATGAGTAGAGGGGAACAATTACCTCTTTTTTTCTGGAATTGAAACCTTTTGTGATGAGGTGAGCCACATAGAAGGATTTCCTGACCACTGTGGTGATGTGATTATCAAAGGCGAGACTACTGTCCACCTGTGTCCCAAGGTCTCTTATCACATTTTCAGCATTAAGTAGACTACCAGCTATGTGGTAGTTCATGGGTACAGATTTTTTACCGAAGGGGATGACAATACACTTTTTGCCATTGGGCTTCAGGCCATGGCTTTGACACCAGGTATCTGTCTCAGTGAGGCCCTTTTGTAGTATGTCCACATTGTTAGGAGTTTCAATTATGGCTCCTAGTTTGCAGTCATCTGCAAACTTTGTTAGCCAAAGATCTTCTGTGTTAGCCTGTACTTCAGAGAAGTAGATATCAAACAGGAGAGGACCCAGGACTGAGCCCTGTGGTACTCCACTTGTCACTGGTCTGAAGTCGGATTTGGAGTCCGCAACTTTCACAGTGTGGGTTCTGTCTGTGAGCCAGTTAGCAACCCATCTTGTGACATAGGGATTTATACCTAGTTTAGTGAGCTTATCTATAATTCCAGAGTGGGGGATGGTGTCGAAAGCCTTGGCAAGATCTAGATAAGCTGTGTGAACCACATTACCCTCATCTATGGCTTTGGTGACTGCTTTAAAGAAGTCAATCAGGTTTAGGAGACATGATCTGCCTTTTACAAATCTGAACTGAGTTAGGCCCAGAGTTTGGAGATTACCAATGTCTTTGTGTATGAGTTCCATGATGATACGTTCCATGGCCTTGCAGACCAGGCTCGTCAGGCTAATGGGGCAGTAGTTCCCAGGGTCCTTCATAGTTCCCTCTTTGTGGAGTGGGATAACCATCACGGTGCACCATTCAGTGGGCACAAAGCCTGAGGTGAGGCTATGATTGAACATGGTACTCAGGTAGGGTGCCAGTTCATTCTGTAGTTCATGTAGAACGCAGCCTCAGATATTGTCAGGTCCCATGGATGCTGTGTTCTTGGCTTTGGAGAGTGAGGTTTTTACCTGTGCAGCCATGATTACAGGATCTTTGCATTCTTCTGGTATAGAGATTGGCCCTCTAGGGGGTGAGAGGGGGGTAAAGTTAGCACTGAACCTATCTGCCAGGATGTTGGCAATATCAGTTGGTTCTGTATATTTAGTGCCATTGTGCTGTAACTCAGAGCAGATCTGAGTGTTGCCATTGAGATTCTTGATATAGCTATAGAATGCTTTGTGGTTGTCTTTAGAGTCAGTGGCAATTTTGTTTTCGTACCTAGCTTTGGAGGATTTTATGAGGGATCTCAGCTTCTTACTGAGGTTGACCAGGGAGTTCTTCCAGTCATGGGATTTTACTCTTTTTTGCAACAGTTTCTTTCTTCTGTTGTAGAGTTTGTTTATGGCAGAGGGCCACCAGATTGGCTTCCTTTTTTTTGGAGGATAGCATCTTGGTTCTGTTAGGGATAGCATGATCCATGCACTCGTGTAACTGCTTATAAAGTGCATTTGTGTAGGATTCAGCAGTCGTACCTCTATTGTCCGTCTGCATGGGTGTCATGAAGTTTGCCACTTCTTTCTTAAGAAGTGTGAAGTTGGCTTTGGAGAAGTTTTTTACTGTGGTTTCCCTAATTGGGAGTGAGGGTGGGATGTGGATGTCTAGGGTGATTAGCTTGTGGTCGGATCTGACCAATTAGGAATTGACCTCTGGTGTGGAACACTGGTTGCCCATGTTGGTAATGACCAGGTCTAGGATATTTCTGCCCCTGGTGGGGGTGTGGATAATTTGATCCAAGGCATTGGAATTTATGAATTCCAGAAAACATTGAGCAAAAGAGATTGTACATGAGTAGTTTTCCCAGTTAATGGTGGGGTAGTTGAAATCGCCCATTATTAGGGTGTTGGGTTGTACCCTAATACTTTCCAGTGTATGAAGAAATGAGGAGTGGGAATCCTGGGGCATGGTAGGGGGTCTGTAGCAAGCTGCAATTTGGATTGCGGTCTTGCCCAGAGTTAATTGCACTTGGATAATCTCGGATGCATTATGCTGTGCAACTAGCCTGGAGGTGTGGATATCCTTAATGAATATGGACATGCCCCCACCTTTAGTGCTTAATTCCGGGTTAGGCGGCCAAAAGGATTGGTATGAATTATAGCCTGGTAATGCAGGGGTGCTCTCTGGAGCTTTGAACCAGGTCTCTGTCACTGCACAGATGTCAATGTTCTCCATTTTAAGGAGTACCTCGAGTGAGTGCATTTTGAGGTTTAGACTTCTAGCATTGAGTAGCATTACCCTCAGATTTTGCTTGCTTGTACCTGTTACGATGGTGAATTTGTCATTTGAACTTTGCCTAAAAAAGTCACTATAGGGGTGGCAAGAACCTTAACCAGTATCCAAAATCCCAAGGGTGACAGATGCAGGCCATTTCTGGCAAAGCAATGTGGTCTGTCGATCATGTCATCCCAGGCAGACAAATACTGGATCCCCTTAGAATGACACCAGAATCTTAGCCAGTTGTTGAAGTCAATCATTTTGTCCTAGTACTGTGGAATCATTCTGGGTGATGGCAGGATGCTACTCAGGGCTAGGGTCATACCTGCCTGGGCTACAAGATCAGAGAGCTCCTCCATGTCTCTTTTCATGTAGTCCAGGGAGGTCCATCTTAGGTCATTCACACCAACATGGACAATGACAGTGCCATATTTGTACTTGTTGTGGAGTAGCCTGAGTGCATGCATTATGTGGTGGATCCTGGCACCTGACAGGCAGCTGACACTAACTTTCTCCTTGTTTAGCCTGGTGAGTGGAACATCAGTGTGCCTGACTATAGAGTCACCTATGACTAGAGTGTTGGGCACGTTGTTATGCCTTATGGGCTGTGGTTGAGTGGTACACTGAGTTTGTGGGCTATGTGTCATTTGAGTTGTGTTGGGGGGTGGAGTTTGCTTGCGTTTCTGCTTTGGAGGTCTCTGATGCTTGGGCAGGTTTTTATTGAGAGTCTCCGTGAATGTAGGTGTGTGTTTTGTGTTTCTATGTGTGTGTTTTGGTGGTGTAGGTTTTGAGGGACTATGTGATGAGTGTGGTGTGGTGCAAGTGTTTACCTTCTCCTCTTGACTGTCTAGTCCAGTCTTAGGTGAAGAGAGCTTTGTTTCCAGTTTGGCTATATAAGTGCATCTCTCACAGGTTGTAGTGTTGGGTGGTAGGAGGAGAGGGTTGTCTGTGTACATGAGGCAATTGCTACATTGCCCCAAGATGCTCAGATTCATCAGGTAGACAGGAGAAATCACTTGGAGCTGACCCTTAGACATGCCTGGATAGGTGCTTATTTATTAAGTACTAAAAACAGCTTTCCCCTAGACAAGTGAAGAAAGTTGAGTGCTATAGTAATTTTCAGCTTATTTAGTGCTTACAATGAGTTCTGAACAAGTGTTGAGTTCAAAGAAACAGATTTGAGTGCTGAAACTAGAAAACTGGCTAGTTCTAAGAAACAAAATTAAGCTAGAAGGCTTCCCTCCAGCACAGAAAGGCTTGGGGGCTCAGAAGCCTACAAACAGTCTAGACCACTTACAGGAAAGGCAGGAAACAAGCTTAAAATTTGTTTTTCTTTCCCAGATGCTCTGTTTGTGCACAGTAGGAGTGCCTGAAATCAGAATATGATCTCACTGCACTCAGTTGAGTGAGCAAATGAGATGGGCTCAGAAGGAGTATCCAAACGCAAATTTACAAGAGGGGCAGGCAGTTTCAAAGCCACCAAGATTAACACCAAAACAGAACAGGGAGGGTGGGTGGGGAACTAACTGAAAAAACAGAGTCAAAACTTCCAGTTCAGTTAATATTCAATGCAACACAAATAAATCAATTAAAATGCTGTATTATTTGAAAAAAGGGCAGATAAAAGGTACTTAAATTCTCTTATACGTCCAGTTGAATGCAGCTAGATCTTAGCTGGCCAAAGCTGAGGTTTTAAGCAGAAAATATTTCAAAATGTACGACTTAAATAGGCAGTGAGAGGATATCAATGAATGAGACTATCCCCGCCTGCAATTACTAACAGGCAATAAAATTCTAGCAAGCACTAACTGAAAAAACAGAGTCAAAACTTCAAGTTCAGTTAATATTCAATGCAACACAAATAAATCAATTAAAATGCTGTATTATTTGAAAAAAGGGCAGATAAAAGGTACTTAAATTCTCTTATATGCCCAGTTGAATACAGCTAGATCTTAACTGGCCAAAGCTGAGGTTTTAAGCAGAAAATATTTCAAAATGTACCACTTAAATAGGCAGTGGCAGGATATCAATGAATGAGACTATCCCCGCCTGCAATTACTAACAGGCAATAAAATTCTAGCAAGCACTAACTGAAAAAACAGAGTCAAAACTTCCAGTTCAGTTAATATTCAATGCAACACAAATAAATCAATTAAAATGCTGTATTATTTGAAAAAAAGGCAGATAAAAGGTACTTAAATTCTCTTATACGCCCAGTTGAATACAGCTAGATCTTAGCTGGCCAAAGCTGAGGTTTTAAGCAGAAAATATTTCAAAATGTACCACTTAAATAGGCAGTGACAGGATATCAATGAATGAGACTACCCCCGCCTGCAATTACTAACAGGCAATAAATTCTAGCAAGCACTAACTGAAAAAAGAGAGTCAAAACTTCCAGTTCAGTTAATATTCAATGCAACACAAATAAATCAATTAAAATGCTGTATTATTTGAAAAAAGTGCAGATAAAAGGTACTTAAATTCTCTTATACGTCCAGTTGAATACAGCTAGATCTTAGCCGGCCAAAGCTCAGGTTTTAAGCAGAAAATATTCCAACATGTACCACTTAAATAGGCAGTGACAGGATATCAATGAATGAGACTACTCCCGCCTGCAATTTCTAACAGGCAATACCATGGTGTTCAGATATATCTTGATAGACTCAAGTAGATCCAAATAGGTAGAGTGGGTGTCCTGATTCATGGAGGGGGTCCTGTAGCTGGCTGTGACTTCTTCTTCCTCAGGAGACTATCAGAAAAGGCCCTTTATATAGTTTACATTGTTTTACTTGTATATGCAAGAAGATTCTGCAACAATTAGCATTTTTTCCCTTCTGTTCAACAAAACTTTATTATTTTAAGGGCTGGTGGTCTTCATTACACTAGTTTATATGTCATTCAAAAGTTCAGTTTAAAGTTCTTTCATCTTCCCAGAGTGTTTTCTCATCTTTATCAGACCATGCACATTTAAGTTAGAAAATGAGTTGCAATTGTTCTTTTGTACTATGAATTTTGTCTTTTTTATTTACCAAATTAACTGATTTCTCAAAGTCCATGAAAGAAATTGCAAATTCATAAAATTTTTATCTGTCCTTGCCGCAGTAATACAGGATGCATTTAAATGTGATGTTAATGCCAAATATCATAGCTGGATCATTACCTCTCAAACATCTTGAGAGTGAATATTTAGAATGTTTTGGAATTTCTGTTTCATTTAAACATCAGGAATAAAAGAAATGATATACATTATTTACTTTTTATGAAAGCTTTAAGAGCCTGAGAAGAGTACAATAGTTGCTTTTGGGGGAGGGGGGATTTTAATTAATTCTAAGGATATGAGTTTTCTACTCTTGTTGTAGAGCTTGTTTATGTTACACCAACGGTGTTTTGTTTCTAAATTTCGTACAGTATTTGTGGTGTATAGGTATAATGGGTTCAGTGCAGGACTTTAGCTGAGAATAAAACTCACATTCATGGCTGTTTTAGCTGTAGATTCTTCACCAGGTAGTAAGCTTTTAAATTTTATGAAGTCAGTAGCTGGTGGTAAGAAGTTTGTCCTGTAAAAGTCCCTGAAGACATAATCCTTTGTTGGCACATTAGGTTGAGATATTATAGTGCATATAACTGCACAGTGGTTAGATTTGACCAATGAGGGTATAACTGTGGATGTGATGCAGAGTGATGCCATATTTAGGTCTACAGGGTTTGTGCCCCTAGTTGGAGTAAGCACCTACTGGACATGAGAGTTAGTGCAGATGAAATTTAAAACTAAAAAACTTCAATCCCAACACCTTTTCTAACTCTCTAAAAATCTATAAACTGGAGCCCTCTAAAAACTTTAACCCTAGAAAATGCTATTACCTACTTCAACACAACTTTCTTAAACCTCTTGGACAGCTATGCCCCCCTAAAATCTAAAAGAATAAAAAGCAATACCGCCCCTTGACTAACCAAAAACACACTATCTGTTATGCGCCTTAGAGACAAAGCCTGGGTTTACCACCAGAAAAACGAAGTCTCTCTTAATGAATAGAAAACACTATGTAACAAGGCTAAAAAGCTTATTATAGCCGACCGAAAAACTTATTTTTCCTCACTACAAAACAGTCATAAAACAAACCCACAAAAATTCTGGAACAGTATTTCCACTCTCCTCAATCCTGGCAAAAAAGAAAACCCTTGTCCAGACCCCAATGCACTAGACACAGATCTGGCCTCCCAATTTAACTCTTTTTTCATTGACTCAATTGCCAAACTAACCTCAACCTTCTGTAACAACACTACACCCCCTACTTCTTCATTCCCTCCTAAGGCTTCACCCTCACCCTCACTCTCATGCACCTTCACCTCTCAACCACCTCCTTTCTCTATCAAGCCCATACCCACACCTATCATAAAAAAACTTCTCCAAAAACTAAAACCCTGCTGCAATGCCCCTGATAACATTCCCTCATACTTTCTATCCATAGCTGCTGATGCTATTGCCTTTCCCATCAGTATACTAACCAACCACTCAATCCAAGAAGAATATGTACCCTAACTATGGAAAATGGCCTTCATCATTCCCCTGCATAAGGGTGGCAACAATAATAATATCACTAACTTCTGCCCGATCGCCATCCTATCACCAATCTCTAAACTTCTTGAAAAATGCATCCATCTACAACTTCTTCCCCATCTCACAGACAATCATTTACTAACTCCCACACAACAAGGTTTTAGACCCAGCCACAGTACAACCACTGCCTTTCTTTCCTTCCTGGAAATTGTTAATAAAGCCCGCAACTCCGGCTGTACATTATCTACCCTCCTACTTGATCTATCTAAGGCCTTTGATACCATATCTCACAACCTTCTCCTAGCTAAACTCTCTAATCTAAACCTATCCCCTTCCTCTCTCAACTGGTACAACAGCTATCTCTCAAATAGACAGCAAGCAGTCAAATGGAAAAAAGCTACCTCCTCCTTCCTCAACACCCCCACTGGTGTCCCTCAGGGCTCCATTCTGAGTCCCCTGCTCTTCAATATATTCATAAATGATTTACACTGCTCACTCCCTAATGCAAAACGTATCCAATATGCTGATGAGTCATCTATAATCTGTTCTTCCACCTGCATCCCCACACTCATAAGGCTGACACAAGACGCTTTCTCAACCACTGAGCAATGGATGTTAGATAATCACCTAGCACTCAATGCCTCAGAAACTAAGCTTATGCTATTTACCCCTTCTAAATCAACCACCATAGATAAAAACTTATTCTCCATCAACACCCAGAACAATACTACGCTTGAATAAGTATCTGAGACCAAACTACTTGGCGTCCACATTGATGACCAGCTTAAATTTAGCTCCCACCTTCAAGTCAATATAAAAAAAAAACACCAAAAACTTGGCATGCTCTATCGCCATAATCGCTGCCTCCTTCTACTAAGTTTATTCTCTCTACCACATTTCTCATCCCTTCTCTTCTCTTCTTTATGGTGCTGCACTCCTAACAAACCTGCAATCCTCTCTTAAGACAAAACTCTCCTCTTGCTATAATAAAATTGCTAAATTTGCCACAAGCCACAAGTCTTCTACCCATTACTGTGTAGCCCTTCACAAATTAAACTGGTTAGAGCTGCCCAATTATATCACCTATATTCAACTTATTAATGCACATAGACTCATTTTCACCCCATCCCTCTGTCCCTCTCTATCATCCACCTTTAAAATGCACCTCCCTGAAAGACTCTTAAGATCTAACAATCAAAACCTAATAGAACTGTACAAACCTACCTGTCCCCCAGGGAAAAATCTCATCTTTTGCCCTTGCACATAAATGGAACTCACTACCACCATCCATCCGTACCTCCGCAAACTTCTCTTGTTTTAAAAAAATCGCTTCACTCAGACCTCATATCCCAGTGAGAATGCTTCTGCTCCCACCCCACATAATCTTCTCACCTCTCTTCACCTCTGACATCTCTGGCACCTTAATCTCCTATTTTAATATATTGGTTTAGTAGGAACCATTCCACTTGTAAATAACTACTCAAAAATTTACAAGCTTACTTTATCTCAGAAATTGTATCTTAAATGCAATACTTTTACTTGAATATCTGTACTTAGTGCAGTCATACATGAATTGTAATTCCTGCTTCTGAAATAGTAACTTTTGAATGCAATGTTTTTACTATGTTTTTACTAGTATTTCTATACTTACTGTAACCAGAACTTTGATTGTGATTTTCTTTGCTTGTTTTTGGAGCTTTTCTCCCCAGGACTCCATTGAAAACGGGTTCTTCTTAACCCAATGGACTATCCTGGTAAACCAACTGCAAATAAATAAATAAATAAATAGTTGTGCATATTTATTTGTGGTATAATGTATGGCAGGACCATCCAGGAAAATTGTGCTTGGTTTGCTGGACTGGCATTCTATTATGTTGAGGTATATGTTGTAGGTCATGGGCATAATAGAAAATTGTCCATTGTATGAAAGGTAGACAGTTCTTTACTGACCAAGATATGTAAAAATTCTAGATCATTGTCCTGCTGGATTAAGCATTAGTTGATGGAATTATGGTTAAAAACTGGCACCCCCCCCCCACCTAATATCTACCACAAAAAGTCTAAAGAAATGGTATCCACTGAAGCCTGATTTCTAATGTAGAAGGCATAAAGGAACAGTATGCAGAGAAGGCTGATTAAAAACTGCTCCCCACCCCACCTGATACCTACCGTAGAAGGTCTACAGGAGTGGTATGCAGTGAAGCCCTGCATAGAGGGAGTGCTGTCACCGCGTTGAAACAACTTTTATGTTATAATGTAAATCTCAATATTTTCAAGGTTAAAGAAAGTTTCTACAGTAACTATCTTTTTGTTTATGCTTCTAACACTGAGTAATTCCACTTTAATATGGACTAGATTTGGGTTTGCTAAATTGGTAGATCATTAATAATATAAGCAAAAGCAAATGCAAGTTCATGATACTGGCGCATACAAATAACAGCAAATGCATCTGCAGCAAATTTGTTTTTACTAAGTAAGCAGAGATAAAATGCATACATGCAAAATATGCACAGTGAATTTGCAGTAGAAGTATAGCATACATAGCAGACTAACAGACAACGGAGTGTAGGATGTATATCAAACTATTAGATAACAGTTACAAATATTGGCCCAGATTCCAAAAGAGTTGCTGTCAGTGTAACTCTGCCCTAATTCCAAATGATTTGCTCTCAGTATAAAATATTTACTTTAATGTAAGAACTATCTATAAACATGCTTACTATGGGGATCAAATTCCAAAACACCTGTTCTGAGCCTGCCCTCAGTCTAAGTAATTACTTACACCGATAGCAAGTCTGTTGGAATTGGGGCCAATATGTACATGCATGCTGAAGCATATGGAACTTATTAAAATCAAAGCAGGAAAGCCTTGGATAAACTAATGTTATATGCTACCAACTTTACGGGAAGAACAGACAGAGGCCTCTCAGGAGGTAGGATCAAGACAGGAAGGTAGGAGGGATGTCAGGAGGGTAGATAGAGTATTTCTTTGCAGCAATGTCATAGATAAAAATATTCTAGGGATCCTTGAAATTATTTATCTTCCCACTAGATTATAATGACACCCCAGTCACAATGTGTGAGCCTGAAAGGCAAACAGGATTACTGTCCACTCATTCATGGCTAAAGTGTTAGACAAGCTTTTCTTTTTGATTACTAACCTTACTACAAATTGTTTCAGGATTGTTAGTTTGACTAACATTTCATTGTTCCGCAGATATGCCCTGTGGTTGTCAATACCATTAATACAAAACTACAACCCATCCTGCAGACCTTGCCAGGTAAGTCACTTATATCATCGTGTAAACAAATGTATATGTTCTCTTCATTATTAAATGTATGATGACAGGTTCAGATGTTTATTTCATGATGAAACTCAGTCACAAAGGAAGATCTGTATCCCGAAGTAACTGAAGCCATAGACACTGTAGCATAGCAATCCACAGAGTTACAGTTATCCTACAGTAGGACAATGGGTTTCATAAGCAGTGTTTCTGTTCTTATCAGTGGTTACATACTAACCATCTATTTAATGTATGTTCTTACTGAAACACACTCACAAATGTGGGTATTGTGCCAGAATGTAAGAGGATACTCTAACAATAACCAATGCATTTTTTTCCAACCAGCAAAGGTCAGCTTTATTTTAATTTTTTACAATGGACTCGTGTTCTGTAATAAGTGCAGCAAACCATCTTTCCCAAATATGGCTGTCATTGCATCCCTAGAGAAATACTACTATTGTATCAAAAGCACTGGAGAGCCTCAAGCAATACGCATTAACATTTGTACAAATAACGGGTCTATATTATAATCGTGAAAACTCACTTACGCGAATACGGAAATGTCGACACATATAGAGTGAACCGCGAAAACACTGTACGGCCTGAAGAGCGAAATTCGAAATGTCAAATCGTCATAGTTGGCCTTTATCGGGTATAGTTCCCTAACGTAAGTGTGCAATAGTTACAGAATGGAGAGATGATAAAATCAGCAGAAAGTGAGAAATATTGCTGTAATTGAATTCATCCTCAAGTCTTGGTGAGTATCTTCATGAGGTGGACCTTGTTTTTCAGAAAATCTCACTAAGATGACACTGATATATGGATGTTATTTTATATAGCATACATCATGGACAGAAGTAGGTTAAAAATTAAAGAAGATAGCTGAGTGCACAAGTCCCAGGATAAAAAAGTGCCCAATCCTTGTAGATGCACTGGTACCAGGACTGGAAAAAATGGCAGTGTAGAATCCTCAAGACATGGAAATATTCATACAACAGGGCTAGGCCAGGCCCAGGGGGAGGATGCCCCCCCCCCCCCCGTTGTAGAAGGACATAGCAGTCCACAAAAATAAACTGATAGGACAAACAAGAGCCATACAGATGATAAAGTGGACCACTGAAGTTAAGAAAGAAATTATGTAGTGTTACTATTATGCAAAAAGCCCAGAATTTCCAGACAAAAGATATACTAAAAGATTAAGAGAGAAATTAGAGGAAAGAAAAATACTTCCACAAGAAAAACTGTCAGAAGCTTCAAATACAAATTTGTGTTCATTAATACAACAGATCCATGAATAACACTATATAGACCAAGAAATCTTGTAAAGTTTGGAAAAAGAAGCGACTGACGAACTGTCAGATTTACAGAACAAAATTTAGAGACATTTGAACGGTATAAAAAAGAAATATGGACATGGGAAAGATAGAGATCTGATATGGTGCAATATTTATGCAAATGGGAAAGCCAAATTAATCAACACAAAAAAGGCAGCCCCAAAGATATTTGAAGAGAAATATAGGCAAAGGCATCCAGAAATGAAAAATTTCGCAATAAAAAAATAAGATCACCAAAAGGGAATGTAGAGCAGAAGATTAGTCGAGTGGAAGCTAAAAAAGTAGAAGCTGAAGTTAAGGAGTATTGGGAAGTGAAGGATTCAGTGTAGAAAGTCTAACACACAAGTCATATCACAGACGGATGAAATAACTAGTCCACAAAGTAAGGAGAAGCAGGGGGAGCAGGAGACATATGAAGAAGAAATATGGACATGGGAAAGAAAAAGAGATTTAATATGGTGCAATATTTATGCAAAGGAGAAAGTAAAGCTAATCACTACAAAAAGAGCAGCACCGAGAAATACAGGCAAAGTCATCCGGATATGGAACATTTTACAATACAGAAAAATAAGAAAACAAAGAGGAAAAGTAGAAAAGAGGATGAGTAATGGAGAAGTAAAGAAACAGAAACTGAGGTTATGGATTACCTGCAAAATGAAGGATTAATTGTAGAAACTTTACCTCAGATAACAACACAACAGGATACAGCAATGGGCACCCAAATTCAGGAGAATCCAGTGGAGCAGGAAGCATCTAATCAGCTGACATACAAAGATACTTTGGAGCCTCCCATAGGAAACCAGCACAAAGGTTCAGTTGGAGCTATATAGCAAGGGAAAGAACAGGAAACTGTGGCAACTCTGACACAATCAATGTTGGGGAGTGACAGGCCAGTGAATTCCCGTATGAAAGAGCAACAGATGACACAAGATGAAACTGAAGAGAACGTGGCACAATAACAAGCTCTGGAACTTTCTACAGAATGCCCACAGGAAATGGAGAACAAATGAATGTGCCATCACTTTAGAAGAAAATTATCTAAGAGAAGAGTTGCTTGCTTTAATAGAGATGCATAGACATATTAAGATCAGTGAAAGAAATAGATTGCAGAAGGTTAATAAAACACAAAAACTTAGAAGTTTGATAAAACAAATGAACACAGTAATTAGGACTGTCCATAGAGATTCATGTGATGTAACAGAAGTAAACAGGATATATTACTGTGCAGCCAAATTGATAACAGATAAAGTCCTACCACAAGAACACAGGGTAGTGAGGGAAAGGAAGGGGAGAAATCGAATGCCATCATGGAAGTATCGGATAGAGAAAACTATAAAGTAATTAAGACAAGAAGTGTCACTGTTAGAAGACTATAGAAGAGGGAACAGATCAACAAAAATACTAAGAAAGATAGACGTGACAAAAACAATGCACAGTGCTATAATGGATTAGGATTTATCATGCACAATCACAAATATTAAACAAAAAATATCAGCACAGGCAGAAAAACCTAGAAGATACACAGATAAATATAAATGAAAAGTACAAAACAAACAATTTATTGATGACCCAAAAAATCTTTATAGAGAATTGGGAAATAAGTTTACACAAGAATTGCACTGAAATACATGCACAAAGATCTACATGCATGTACACATACACATGCATGCATGCATGCATGCGTATAAGAGAAACACATTCATAAACACACCCATATCTAGACAAACTCACACATACTCATATTGCAGGCAGTTGCATGCACTTCCATACACACACAAACACAAATACATATGTGTAAAAGGTGCATATACACATATACACATACACAGATATATATATATATATATATATATATATATATATATATATATATATATATATATATACCAAGAAGCACACAATCATGTAGGTATCCACAAACATCATAGACACAGGATCCAACAGAAAAAGGGCCCGTTAATCTCTGGTCCTCATAACCTTACAAATGGCATTTAGTGTAAAAATGTAAATTTCACAGTGAGTATCACTTAGATATCTTTCAAGGCTAAAAACTGAAAAAGACAGAAGAAAGGAAACTACATTTCTAATTTGTAGCTGTGAACAGTAGGCTTTTATTTTGATATTTCTGACTGAGATAGGAAGTTGAGCTGCAGCAAATAACGGTTTAATTTTCTATTAACAAAACCACAGAGGACAGCCTCTTACAATTCTTACAATACAAATGATTTTCCTTTATAAAAAATATACATTAGTACATATACTGACTTAATGCAGCACAGCGTGCAAACACAAGGAAAAGAGAAATTGGAGTTTGTGGGATGTTGCTTCATTGTCTTGACATCAAGTTCTTTCTGTTATTTCTGTGCTCAGGAAAGGTGGAACACATTTCTGGGATTGTCAGTTGAAGTAAAACAAGTTTAAAAACAACATTTCTTGTATGCAGACAGTTGGCAGAACAGAGTCATGTTTTACTGATTTTCATTGCTGGCTGAAGATTCACAGTATAGAAAAATGTAAAAGCTGCCTACTCTGCTCAATATGTTCATTCATTCAGTCAGTCATTAATTTTTAATACTCTCTTTGTCATATTTAGCGTCATGAGAAAGTCAAAGCCTATCCCAAAAAGCAATGTTATTAAAACAGTAAGCCAGTCTTGTATGGAACATCAGTCTCTGTGACACGCATGCGCTTGCAGACACACACACACACACACACACACACACACACACACACACACACACACACACACACACACACACACACACACACACACGAGCGTGCATGCACAAACATACATGCATGCACACGCATGCATATGTATGTGTGTATATATATATATATATATATATATATATATATATATATATATATATATATATATATATATATATATATATATATATATATGTGTGTGTGTGTGTGTGTATATATATATATATATATATATATATATATATATACACTCACACAAACACACATGCATGCATGCACAAGGACACAGACAAACATGCATGTACAAGCTTTCACACAAACATTTGTAGATACACACACACACACACACACACATACATATATATATATATATATATATATATATATATTTTTTATATATATATATATATATATATATATATATATATATATATGGTTCCCATTCAGAAGCCTGAAAATCAAAATCCTGAAACCAAAAGCCTGAAAATTCAGAATCCTGAAAACTCAAAATCCTGAAAGCCCAAAATCCTGAAAGCCCAAAATCCTGAAACTCAAAATCCTGAAAACACAAAATAGACATACTGATGTCATTGTGGCTTTGCTATTGTTAGCCCTGTGGTGTTAGGTCATGCGTTGGGGTCAGGTAAGTGTGCGGTTGGTTTTATGTTAGGGTTAGGGGCGGTTTAAGTGAGTTAGGGTTAGGGCGCAGGTTAGGCATGTATGCAATAGTGACAAATATTGGGGTTAGTGGCGGTTTAAGTGAGTTAGGGTTAGGGCGCGGGTCAGGTGAGTGTGCGATAGTGACGGACCTTAGGGTTAGGGTTAGGGTCAGGGTCAGTTAGTAGATATTAGTGTCTTTATAGTGACATATTAGCATTATTTGTGTTTTCAGGATTTTGAGTTTCAGGATTTTGGGCTTTCAGGATTTTGGGCTTTCAGGATTTTGAGTTTTCAGGATTCTGAATTTTCAGGCTTTTGGTTTCAGGATTTTGATTTTCAGGCTTATGATGTTTCAGGCTTCTGAATGGGAACCATATATATATATACACACACACACACACACACACACACACACACACACACACACACACTCTGTTTCAATTATGGGTTAACATGGAATTCATTATTGCCTTTTAACTTCCCCCACTCAGCTTGAGTATATCATTATACACCAAACATTCAAAATGCCAACCATCAAAAGAATGATCCTTTTAAATCGAATCTAAGATGATAACAAAAATTAAAAATCATTCTTTTGCAGAGGGGCAAACCTCCCTTCCCTGCTAATTATTTATATTTATATATATATATATATATATATATATATATATATATATATATATATATATATATATATGTATATATATATATATATATATATATACCACTCAACCACAGCCCATAAGGTATAACAACGTACCCAACACTCTAGTCATAGGTGACTCTATAGTCAGGCACACTGATGTTCCACTCACCAGGCTAAACAAGGAGAAAGTTACTGTCAGCTGCCTGTCAGGTGCCAGGATCTGCCACATAACGCACGCACTCAGGTCACTCCACAAGTACAAATATGACACTGTCATTGTCCATATTGGTGTGTAAGACCTGAGACGTATCTCCCTGGACTACACGGAAAGAGAAATGGAGGAGCTCTCCGATCTTGCAGCCCAGGCAGGTATGACCCTAGCCCTGAGGAGCATCCTGCCATCACCCAGAATGATACCACAGTACAAGGACAAAATGATTGACTTCAACAATTGGCTAAGCTTCTGCTGTCATTCTAAGGGGATCCAGTATTTGACTGCCTGGGACGACATGATCGACAGACCACGATGCTTTGCCAGAGATGGCCTGCATCTGTCTCCTTTGGGATTCCGGATACTGGCAAAGCCTCTGGCTACCCCTATAGTGCCTTTTTTAGGCAAGGTTCAAATGACAAATTCACCACCGTAACAGGTACAAGCAAGCAAAATCTGAGGGTAATGCTACTCAATGCTAGAAATCTAAACCTCAAAATGCCCTCACTCGAGGCACTCCTTAAAATGGAGAACATCGACATCTGTGCAGTGACAGAGACCTGGTTCAAAGCTCCAGAGAGCATCCCTGCCTTACCAGGCTATAATTCATACCACACCGTTCGGACACCTAACCCGGAAGAAGCACTAAAGGTGGAGGCGTGTCCATATTCATTAAGGATATCCACACCTCCAGGCTAGTTGCACAGCATAATGCATCAGAGATTATCCAAGTGCAACTAACTCTGGGCAAGACCACAATCCAAATTGTAGCTTGCTACAGACCCCCAACTATGCCCTAGGATTCCCATTCCTCATTTCTTGATACACTGGAAAGTATTAGGGTACAACCCAACACTCTAATAATGGACGATTTCAACTTCCCCACCACTAACTGGGAAAACTACTCATGTACCAACTCTTTTGCTCAACGTTTTCTGGAATTCATAAATTCCAATGCCTTGGATCAACTTATTCACACCCCCACGAGGGGCAGCAATATCCTAGACCTGGTCATTACCAACATGGGCAACCAGTGTTCCACACCAGAGGTCAATTTCTCATTGGTCAGATCCGACCACAAGCTAATCACCTTAGACATCCACATCCCGCCCCCACCCTCAATTAGGGAAACCACCGTAAAAAACTTCTCCAAAGCCAACTTCACACTTCTTAAGACAGAAATGACAAAATTCATGACACCCATGCAGATGGACAATAGAGGTACGACTGCTGAATCCTACACAAATGGACTTTATAAGCACTTACACGAGTGCATGGATCGTGCTATCCGTAATTGAACCAAGATGCTATCCTTCATAAAAAGGAAGCCAATCTGGTGGTCCTCTGCCATAAACAAACTCTACAACAGAAGAAAGAAACTGTTGCAAAAAAGAGTAAAAATCCCATGACTGGAGGAACTTCCTGATCAACCTCAGTAAGAAGCTGAGATCCCTCATAAAATTCTCCAAAGCTAGTTACGAAAACAAAATTGCCACTGACTCTAAAGACAACCACAAAGCATTCTATAGCTATGTCAAAAATCTCAATGGCAACACTCAGATCTGCTCTGAGTTACAGCACAATGGCACTAAATATACAGAACCAACTGATATTGCCAACATCCTGGCAGATAGGTTCAGTGCTAACTTTACCCCCCTCTCACCCCTTAGAGGGCCCATCTCTATACCGAAAGAATACAAAGTTCCTGTAATCATGGCTCCACAGGTAAAAAACACACTCTCCAAAGCCAAGAACACAGCATCCATGGGACCTGACAATATCCCAGGCTGCATTCTACATGAACTACAGAATGAACTGGCACCCTACCTGAGTACCATGTTCAATCATAGCCTCACCTCAGGCTTTGTGCCCACTGAATGGCGCACTGTGACAGTTATCCCACTCCACAAAGAGGGAGCCTCGACGGACCCCTGGGAACTACCGCCCCAGTAGCCTGACGAGCCTGGTCTGCAAGGCCATGGAACGTATCATCATGGAACTCATAAACAAAGACATTGGTAATCTCCAAACTCTGGACCCTACCCAGTTCGGGTTTGTAAAAGGCAGATCATGTCTCCTAAACCTGATTGACTTCTTTGAAGCAGTCACCAAAGCCATAGATGAGGGTAAGGTGGTTCACACAGCTTATCTAGATCTCGCCAAGGCTTTTGACACCATCCCCAACTCTGGAATTATAGATAAGCTCACTAAACTAGGTATAAATCCCTATGTCACAAGATGGGTAGCCAACTGGCTCACAAACAGAACCCACACTGTGAAAGTAGCAGACTCCAAATCTGACTTCAGACCAGTGACAAGTGGAGTACCACAGGGTTCAGTCCTGGGTCCTCTCCTGTTTGGTATCTACTTGTCTGAAGTACAGGCTAACACAGAAGGTCTTCGGCTAACAAAGTTTGCAGATGACTGCAAACTAGGAGCCATAATCGAAACTCCTAACGATGTGGACATACTACAAAAGGGACTCACTGAGACAGATGCCTGGTGTCAAGGCCATGGCCTGAAGCTCAATGCCAAAAAAGTGTATTGTCATCTCCTTTGGTAAAAACTCTGTACCCATGAACTACCACATAAGTGGTAGTTTACTTAACGCCGAAAGTGTGATAAGAGACCTTGGGACACAGGTGAACAGCAATCTCTCCTTTGATAATCACATCGCCACAGTGGTCAGGAAATCCTTCTACGTGGCTCACCTCATCACAAAAGGTTTCTCATCCAGAAAAAAAGAGGTCATTGTTCCCCTCTACTCATCACTCATTAGACCCATTATAGAGTACAACGCCCCTTTTGGTATGTACCTCACAAGACATCTACAACAACTGGAAAGGCCACAGAAATACCTCACAAAGAGGATTACTGGCCTCAAAAAGAAGCCCTATGCAGACCGTCTCAAAAAACTCCAGCTTTCCTCCGTTGCATATCACCTACTCAGAGGCAATCTCTGCCTAACATACAAAGCTATGTCAAACCCAGAGCTGTTGGACATGCTCCACTTAACGAAATCCCAATCCCTCCGTGCTGCACGCTCTAGGGACCTAAACCTTGTCACCACAATAAACAGAATATGCTGGAGGGATAGATTCCTGTCTCAGAGACTTCCCATACTCTGGAACAGACTACCTACTTATGTCAAACAGAGCTCCTCATTAGCACTCTTCAAGAAAAATCTTGATGATTGGATGGGAAATAGGAAATTCACCCCAGGGATCACTTCTGTGGCTCTGCTCGACAGGGGCACAGGAAAATAATTTTCTTGGGTGGCGAAAGCCGGGTACCTTTTTAGCTAGGCTTATATAGGCCCTAGGGCTAATAGCCTAGTACCTACCTATATACATATATATATATATATATATATATATATATATATATATATATATATATATATAAAATGCTTAGGGCAAAAACTCATTTAAAAACAATGTTTATTCATATGAATGTTCACTGCTATTTACAGCCAGAAAAAATATTTGCTCATATGAGATTTCAATGTTTCAGACTGTAACCCCCAGCTTATATTCTGTCGTTTTAACATTTGTGTTTAAATATAAAATTAAAATTTTGTTTACTTTGGTGTGAAAACATGGTATTCTGCACCTTGCAGCTGTTTTATTGGATTATATTTCCTATATTAATTTTCTGATTGACTAGATATGCATGAACTGACCCTTGTTAGATAACCTGTCCACAGGCAGATAGCAAATAATAAACTTACAAATGAGGTAACAAGCAATGAAATTACATTCATAAGTCAAGAAATAGTATAGCTGGTGAAACAGAAACGTTTCCAAGACATGTAAACCAAGTCATGTTAGCACATTAGTAGTGCAGCAGGTAGAACCAAAAGGATAACTTTTACGTGCAGGTATATTTGTGCTTCTGTTGCATCTGTGTTCTGAAGTGATAAACCTAAGGAACCATGCAGGTGAAAGGGGAATAAAACAGTTTTAGCTAGTCGAAGCAGCTAGGCCACAGGATGAAGGTTTGTCTCCACCAGCGAACATTATTCCACAGTAAGGCAAAGACTAGAGGGACTTCTGTGGATTTAAGATGACAGGGCACTCTGTCATTGATCACTTGGCAATGAAGGGCATCGCAATCCACACACACTTGTGTTGACTTGTCCATGGTGATAGCACACAGTATTAAAACTGAAGTAGTGTTATACATACCTCTCATCTGTCCACATTTGTTCCTCATATTTTTAGTCTATTTCTCATGCAATTTGTGGTTCTCTGGCAAATCATTGAGGAATGAAGCCACTAAATAATTACATGCATTTGAGTTTTAGACTCCATACCCTTCAGAAAATACGTGTTATTTTAGCAACTTTCTAACTTTGCAAACCATATTTAAAATCTGTTCTTGATTTTTAGCCTTGGACTCCAAATTTATTTTTGGCTTTGTCCAGATTGTGTCTGCTTAAAGGTTGAGAGGTATTGTACTACATTGCCAAAGACTACTTTTTTTTCACTTGAAGCAGATTCTGATAAGACAGTTATCACTGGGGAATTTCTTTACAATTTTACCTCAGCAGGCAACAAATGATCAAGTCAACTTTTTAAGTATATTTCAAAGTTCATGACCCTATTCAAGTAAACCCTTGAGGGACAGAAAATATATGCAGAGGTTGTCTGAAGTCATAATGTCAGTCAGGCTCTGTTGTGGATACCATGTTTATTCCATTGCTTCTTGTGCTCTTTGTCCATTTTTCTGGCTATACTGTGCAACTGGCACATTCAGTGGACCAATAACACAGGCAGATTGTAAAATGGACCAGTAGCATTGGCAGTTAGAAGCCCTCTGTGCTACTGACCTATTATGTGCTACTGACGTATTTTTCTAGCTACACTCTGGTATTGGTCTTTTCATCGAAAACACAGTGTACCTAGAAACCCAAGGCAAGTTCACTGACTCTGATTTGACTCGATGATCTCCTATTTTATTGGCTCTGCACTTGACATGTACAACATGGGTTGGAAATGGATGGGAACACTGAATACAGAGCAGTTGAGAGGCATGGTTTGCCATAACAAACTACATACCAATATGCAAAACTCTGGGCTACAAATTACAGAACTACTAACATTCAGTTATACAAGTATAATTACAGGCTTTAGGATCAAGGGATTATAAACCTTCAAGATTTCCTAGAACAATTAAGAGAGAGAATATAATAATGTTGAAAAGCCTGCCACACTAAAGTGCTTTTATTGCATTATTTAGACTATAATGAGAGCAAGACTGCAATAATAATTTTTATGCCCAAAGAATTCATAGGTAAACAAATAAAAGACTAAAGAGGACTTACCTTGAAGTCCATTTAAAGAACAGCCTTTAGCACTTCTTCTGGTACTTTACTTCAGGGTTCACCAACCCTGTTGGTGAAACAGAATCTCTCCCTCTTACTGAGATTATCTTCAATCCCCTCTTCCTGTCATATCCTTTATGGATTGCATCATTTTTCCTCCAAAAACTAGGCTCTCACTTTTTACAGCTAAACATTTAGCAGATTAAATTAGCATGCTAGTCTGTGCTACTTGCTTGTTTGTTGTATATCAGGTGCTGATACTAATTTTCATTTGAGGATCAGTTTTCATTCCATGTCAATGTATTCCTTTGGGGTAATCAGCAGGGACAGAAATAAAATAATTAACTGCTTCTATTAAATGTACCAAGTATGTGCTGTGCTGTGACACTATTTACTGCTGTGAGTCAGAAATGGTAACATTCATGAAAAGCACTGAATGATCGAAGCAGCCATTTTAAAAATAAATCATGGTTACTTAAGGAAAGCCATATCAGTTTCACTATCATATTTAAATAATGTTTTCCTCTACACAGTTGCTGCAAAGATTGACAAGTTTGCTGCAATAGATTACTCACTTGTTGACGCACCTGCATCAACAGCTGAAACTCTGGATGTACACTTCAAGGTAAGCATTTAGAGTATAAGCTTTGTTGATGACAATGTAGAATAGCATTATTATAATGCATACATAATATAACCATCAGCATTATTGCAAGGATATACATTTTTGTTTTTTATCTCCCTACAATCATCAGTGTTCCTTTATAGCTTATGCACCCTTGCTATTCCTTGTCTTACTTACCTTGTGCTTGGAGTGAGTGTTGGTGGACAGGAGATCAAAACAGTACGTTTTACTGGAATTTTCATGTTACTGTCCTGTACTCTTATGATGGGCTACACTCAAACATGCAGAGCAGAAGGTACCAGCTTCTTATGCCTATGCAGGGTCTGTCTCTTACTCATGCATGATGAATGCATGCACGTTCATTGTAAAAGATGCACAAGTGATGCTAGTTGATAGATTCTTCTCTCCAAAAGTGGATGTTTTTATGGTGAGGGCCACATACTCTCCCTCTTTCCTGCAGTGAAAGAGTTAAATACTCAGCCACTCAGTTGTAGCTTTGCAGTCCACCACTTCAGCTTCAGACTTTTCCATACACTCTGGAATATCGGAATGTAGTCTAACATTTTCCAGCTGTAACAGCAGAAGGAATAAATTACATATTATACAATGATTCCCTATTAATATTCGAAAACCTGCACACTGATTGGCCAGCCCAATCAGCAGGCCCATTGTAAATCCCACAATACACCAACGGGAAAAGGTCCGGTTTCCCAGACTTTTTTCCATTGGTATAAAGTGCCCCAAAACCTTTTTTTTTTAACAATAAAAAAAAGACAAAATGGAGCAACGGAGACTTTCTTTTCTCCGTTGGTTTCATTTCAAAGCATTGATGTACTGGGTATGTGTGGGAATGCAAATGCAAGTCCCATACACATGCGCAGTACATCAAAACGAAGAAGCAGTATACCACAACCGGCGGAAGAACAGTAATCCACCATTATACAAAGACATTATTTAAGAAAAGTAAGTCTTTTTTTTTTCTTAAATAATGTCATTGTATAATAGCAATAACCGACTCTGTGGTTGTGCTATATTGAACATTTACCCACGGTTGCCTTTGTTTAATCACTCGGGCTTTGCCCTCATGATTAGACCACACCAACCGTGGGTAAATCTTCAATATACTACACCACATCATTGGTTAGTGCTTAATTATACAATGACTGACCATTAACATTCAAAAACAAGCATGCTGACTGGTCAGCCTAACCAGCATGCCCGTTAAATCGAGCATATACCAATGGAAAAAAGTCCAATCACCCAGACTTTCTTCTATAAATATATGCTAAGGAAACTCTACTTTTTTGTTTTTTTTCTAAAAATACTTTCAAAAAATGGAGACTTTAAAAGAAAGAAACAGATGGGACAGAAAAAATACAAGGATAATCAGGTGCATTATGCAAAACTAGAGAAATGTACCAGATCATCCTTATATTTTCTCTGTCCTGTCTCTCCCATATACTGAAAGTCTCCCAATTTCATTTTTTTACTTACAAAATAAATAAATAAATAATGGAGCTCTTCCCTTTTCAGTTGCTTCCTTTACACAGCACTGATGTACTGTGTAAGCATGGGAACGAAAGTCCCATACACGTTCACAGTACATCAAGAAAGCCCCAGGATACAGGGGGAAAATGCATAACAGCAGCTATACAAGGACATTATTTAAGTAAAGTAAGTAACTTTTTTCTTAAATAATGTCATTGTATAATAGCAATAATCCATGGCTGGGTGTGGGTAAATCCAGCATTACCCATACCCAGCCATGGCCTATTGCTATATCATATTCCCCTACAAAAACATCACTATGCCATAAATGAAGGGACTTGCAGTTCTACTCTGCAAAACGGCATATAAGTCTGGATACTTGAGGTTCAGGGATGATATAAAAACAGACAGGCCAGCTCAAGCAACTGGCACTTTGATAAAACTACTAAGTAATTTCCTCACTTTTTAATATTAGAAACAATGAAACAAGTCACACTAAAAAGCATATAAACAAGCTGTGAATATACAAGGACATAACTCCATGAATCTAATTACTTTCACACCTCAGTGAGCCATATGTTACACAATGTGGTTATAAAAATAAAAAGAGCAATTGGACATTTGCTTGCAGCCCTCCGGAAAAAAAAGTGTTTTAGTTTATTCAAGAGCAGCTAAATAGTAATAATTTTCTATAGCCAGTAAAATTCATAAATGACTTAAAAATATGCAGTAAGAGTTAGAATTAAAAAAATTGTATATTCACATCCATACATAGCTATATGTGCATGTGTGTGTATCTCTCTCTATATATAGATGTATGTATGATTGCATTACATTTGTTCCAATGCTCAGTTCATCGAAATGACTGAGCTGCAGCACTAACATTAGACATTTTGTTGCACAGACACAGTGCCTGCATTCAGTTGTATAAGATAGTACTAAAGTGAGGTTGAGCAATTTGTCTTTTCTCCATTCTTGTGTAGCCTGTCAGTTAGTGTATATAAGTCACAACAGCTTTGGTGATGTAAACGGGACTTGCCACCTGCAAAAAAGTTTTATTTACATATTATTTGAAACTTTTCAGTAGTTTGCGTTTCACTTCCTTTTTTGCAGTCTCTTGTGCTTTGAACAGTTTCTGTCTGATATTTCATAGTAAATGTAGAAACAAACACACACACACACACACACACACACACACACACACACACACACACACACACATACAGTTAAGTATAGCGTGGAGAATACAGTTGTAGGTACAATCACCTTAACATGCGTACACCAAAAAGTACAAAATGAAAGCAACAAAACAGTGAATTAACTGAAGTTGTTTTAAACTGTTTCAAACGGTGGACAGTTCTTAATATGAAAGGTGAAACACCGCATATTTACAGGTTTAGTTCGAATAATAAGATAATTGTTGCAAGAAATCATAATGTGATGTAAATAATGCCAGCAGACTGTCAGTGCGTTCGCCAAATGTTTACCAGCTGTTGATTATCCCTCTGCATACACCTCTGCAGACTTGTGCTGTACTCATTAGGGGAAACCTTGTGATAAAGGGATACAACTACCCACCCAATTCAGTTCTGCCTTGGTTCTCAAAAGCAGCATACAGAATTGTGATACTAATACATTTCTTGAAGGAGGTGAAAAGATCCATAAAAGTCTGAACCAAGACAGGCAAGCACACAGTAAACCTATACCCATCAAAAAGTAAACCCAAGGAGTAAACCATAAACACTAAATGCCCCTTAAGATAATAAAACTGGAGGTAAACATAGTGTATCAAATATGGGGATCTTAGTTGCTTAATGACAACACACAACCAAACAACAAACCATTAAATGTACATTACCGGTATAGAATAACTACGTAAAATAGCAGTCAGACCTCTAAGGGCTAAGCCAATCCCGTACCACTGATTCCCTGTTCAGACTTCTGTTATGTTGAGTATCCCACACAGCCATACTATGTTTTTTATTAGGATCTTATCCAGAGAGTGCAAATACTGTGTGCCTTCAGGTCTGCCTAATTAGTATTTGTCTGAAGTTTGACCTGGAAAGCAGCCTAAAGGAACTGTTCTTCATCTAGACTGGACATCCAATTTGTAATATTTATAGACCGTGGGAAAGGATGCCCAAGTAGCTTTAAAAATGTTTCTGAAGATGCATTTATAGTATCAAAGTTTCATAGTTTAACGTGTTTGCAAATGAGAAAATCAGACAATAAGTAATACATGTAATGCATTTATCTCCTATATAATCATCTAACTTATTCTCAAACATAACCATAGATAAAGAGTATTTTATCTCAACAGACAGTTCATTATACAGCCTGGGAATTAACTGAGTAATATACTTGCCTAATTTTATAATTTTCATAAACTTCTTTTTGAAACAAGGATCTCCATCTCACAATCCAGAAGCCATTCAACTGATATTAGACTTAGCCCCTTCCTTGAGTCAAAACTGGATGTTGCTATAAAAGCTTGACATAATTCCTGTCTCACTAATCTGTATACAATACTATATAATCCTAGATATTTTAAACTATCCTCATATAAGTGTTCACTTAAATTAGTGATCTTCTTTGTGCATCATATTTGTATACGCTCCAAAAGTGTAATCTCACCCAAAGATGAGGAACAAAAACTTACATTATATTCAATAACAGGATTAATCAGAGGTTTGAAATCTCATCATCCATGGTTGCAACAGTGTCACAAATAAGGCCAATCTAGCTTTTATCTTTACCTCTAGAATGTGATATTTAAACGAAAATTACTATTCCTGGATCTTTAATCTGTTTAACTATTTCCAACTTTGTATTACCCGTAAATTGTTAATCCCATGTAATACCACCTTACTTTTCAATGTATTAAATTTTAAACCAACTTCACCAGCCCAGTCTTGTACTTCTAAGTAAACATTCATTTGTTCAACATCTGACTATTTTGTTATTTCTACTCCCCCTCTGCAATCATTAGCACACTTATATTTCCAAAACTTAGAAGACAAAGGAAAACTTGAAAAAACATGTTATAAAACACTGGTCCCAAGACCAAACCCATTGGTACTACCTTACTGGTGCTTTTCTGTCATAATCGTCTGATATTACTCATTGTTCATGATCATCTAATCATTTATTTATCCACATAACAATGCAGTAATTAATGCATAGTCTCAGTAAACCTGAAACTACGTGTTTATGTTGCAAGGTGTCAAATGTTTTTGATACTTCAAGGTATACTACTGTGCATCCCCATATCTTCATCCATCAAAGCTGAAATCATTTCATAAAATTATATTTGACAAGTCAAAAGGGAATTTTCCCTTCACAAAAGCATATTGCTTATTATCAGTCTTTGGACCATAAAGTTCATGTTTCTCAAAATATATCAAAATACAACTTTCAGAGCATTTATTTATTTATTTTACATTTGTTTACAGGAAAATCCGACTGGGCACAGGTCCTTTTTCAGCGGAGGCCCGAGGAGAAATGCTCAAATTATGGTAAATACAACAGAGAGAAAAAAACATTATTATACAAGTAGACAAAATACAACAATAATATAAAAGTAAGCAAAATACAATTAGTATAAAAGTAAGCAAAAATTTAACTCTTATAGAGGTAAGACCAACTGGTCTCTAATTTATCCTATCATGTTTATTCCCTCCTTTAAAAATTTGAACATAGTAAGATGTTTTCCAGTTTTGAGAAACAGTTTAGTTCTTCAACACGCTTCTAAATATATACACTGATGGAGATACTATAGTCTCTCTGATACATTACATAGGTTCATAGGTAAATACTCTGCTCTTAATCCACTAGACAACTTGTAATCTAACAAAATGATCCCAGTTTAAATTACCCAAGATATAAATTTGTAACAGACCCTAATGGACTATATATTATTCTGTGACAGAACTTCCTGGAGAATCCAGAGGTCAGCTATCAAATTTATAACAGTGCCAAGTTTGCAAACATCAGCAGACTTCATAAGCCACAGGCCTTTTATCTCAACTTTTATGTCAGAGATGTACATGCCAAAGAGGAATGGTTGCAGAACTGATCTCTGGGGAAAACTGCTGGTAGCTACACTTTTGGAAGAGAGTACACTTCTAGCACTCACAGACTGGGTTCTTTTGGTGATCCAGTTTACTACCCAATGGGGAACATAGGGGTGACATTTAGTTCGATTAGCTTGTCAATGATTCCATAATATGGATTGGTGTCAAAGACATTGGCCAAGTCCATGTAAGCAATGTGGACTGATTTGCCTAAAGCTTTGGTGATTTATTTATTTATTTATTTATTTGCAGTTTAATTACCGGGGAAGTCCATTGGGCCGAACTGACCCATTTTCAGTGGAGGCCCGGGGAGGAAAGCTCCAAGGTGCATTACACAATTTAGATACAACTGATAGTTAATATTAAAGATAATATTATGTAGAATAGTTACTCATAAATGCATTCAATATCATGCATAGTTAACAAATTCATTAAGCTTGAAGGTAGGGATCATACAGTTTCATTTGAGGAAAACAGATGTGTGTTAGGTGTGGAAACAGTTTACATACAACCCTTTTAAGACAATGTAAATACACTTTACATACACACATCAACAGTAGAATGCTATTTGCAATATTTACAAGGTTGGGCTGTGTGAAGGTAGCTGTAGGAGTTGTTGAGAGCTTAGATAGAAGCTATAGAAGTTGTTGAGAGCTTAGATAGGCTCATAGGAAGATAACTATGAGAGTTGTAGAGCTTGGGAGCCAGAGAGAGAACCCCCTTTGATTAGGTTGGGTGAAGGCAGGTACTTTTCCATTTAGTGGACAGATGTTTGAATAGTTGGGTTTTGAAGTTTTCTGAATTTGGTAAGGTTCTTACTGTGGAGGGAAGGGAATTCCATTTTTTGCCTAGTGAGAAAGATAGGAGAAATTGGCCAACAGGACGTTTAGGTTTATGGATAGTAATTAAGTTCTGATTTTCAGATCTGAGAGCTCTGTTGGGTGTATAAGGGGGAAGGATGTTAGTTAGAGCGGGACATTTTGTTGGGTGAAATATTAGTCTATATGCAGTAGTGAGTTGGAGATAGTCTAGGTAGTTTGGGACTTCAAGCCAATTCAGGGATTGTAGGGTTAGGCAGTGATGGGTGGTATTTTTAGATTTAGAGGCAAATTTAGAGATTTTGTTGTAGCAGTTTTCTAGTTTAGAGGTGATAGAGGAGGACAGGTTGGTTAGGAGAGGGGCTCTGTATAATAAGGAAGGAAGAAGATAAGTCAAGGCCAGAGTTTGTATGGTAGAGTTGAAGAGAAAGCGATATTCCTATACAGCATATCTAGCTTTTGGTGGGTTTTCTTATTATTTTGTTGAATATGAATATTAAACTTGAGGTGTTCATCTACAGTAATGCCAAGTAGTTTGGCAGAGGGGACCACTTCTATAGGTGAGTTGGTTTGACTATAGACTTTGAAGTTGTTTTTATCGTAGGAGAGGGTCTTTGTGGGAGGGAATAGTAGAATCTTTGATTTATTTGCATTGAGAGAGAGAGAGGTGGCTTTGGCGCATCCAGTTTTCAGTTGTTGAGAAGGCAGTTTGAGTTTAATCAGCAATTCAGAGAGGTTTGAGACAGAGCAGACTAAGGTTGAATCGTCTGTATATTGGATGATTTTTAGCATCAGGAATAGCAGTGTGAAAGTTATTGATGAGGATGTTAAAAAGCATTAGCCCAAGGATGGATCCCTGTGGTAGGCCAGTTGGGGTAGGTAGGAAGGAAGAGATGGAGTTCTACCATTTGACTGCCTGTGATCTGTCTGATAGATAGCTGGAGAACTTGCTCAAAAAAGTCCAATTGGTTTAGGAGGTAACATCTGCCTTAAGCAAATCAATACTGGTTTTGGCCTATGGTTTGAAGACTACCTATGTCCTTGTTAAGAAGTTCCATAAAGATGCCCTCCATTGCCATACAGACAAGACTGGAGAGGATTATGAATCTGTAGTTACCAGATCAATAATGGAGTTCCTTTGTAGAGCGGGATGACCACCACAATTTTCCATGCGACATGAAATCAGAGGAAAGGCTAAAACTGAATGGGCTTAATAATACGTTTGCCAGATAGCTTATGATGCTGACAAACTATCCAGACACCTTGAGCTAGTGTTCTTAACCTTTGAAAAGGCACTTAGGACTTGGTCAGAAGTGATCAGAGGGGTTGTCATAGATTCATAGGTTCATAAGAAATTACTAGGCTAACAGTTTAAGGGCTCTTACAAGCCTAGCCAATATAGCCCATTTTTACGCAATATATGGCCCCTAGGAGCAAGAAGTTAGCATGAATTTGTGCTTGTGTGTTGATTATCTTACAGATTGCTCCTGTCCATAAGGGACATAGGCACTACCCCAGGTGTGAATTTGCAATTCCCTATCCATTAATCCAAATTGCATTTGAAGAGGGCCGTGGAAGGGCTCTGCTTAATGTGAATAAGCATCTTGTTCCAAAGAAGGAGCAATCTCAGAAACATATATCTGTCTCTCCAAGGTATTTTGTTTGAGTTGCTAACTATGTTTAGATCCTTAGATTTGGTGACCCTCATGCTGTTTGACTTGCAAATGTGTAGCAGTGCCACCAGGGCTGGATTTGTGAGTGCCTTGTAGGTCAGGCATAGGTCACCCCTTAATAGTCGGTAGGAGACAGTATAAAGGGACAGAGATTTTAGTCTATCCACATAGTTCATGTTGTTTACACCCTGTATTTTCTTTGTGAGGAACCGCTGAGGTCACTCCAGCTGCTATAAGTGCATGGTCAAGTACATGCCAAATGGTGCACTGTACTCAATTATTGGTCTAATGAGGGCTGAGTACAGCAAGACTATAATTTCCTTGGATCTGGATGCCATACCTTTACTTATAAGTTGTGCTACATAAAAGGACTACCTCACCACTGTGAACACATGCAAGTCAGATCTGGAGAAATGATGTGTGTACCTTGATCTCTCACCTCTGAGTCTAATCTTAGTGGTGTGCTATTGATGTTGTAATTTGCAGGGGCATTTGACTTACCAAAGGGATAGATTTTTTTCACATTTAGTTTTAGGCCATGGCTCTAGCACCAATAATTTGTCTGATCTAGAGCCTCCTGAAGGACATCTGCATCATTGGGGAATTCAATGATTACTACCAAGCTTGCAGTCATTGGCAAACTTTGTCATCCAGAGGTCTTCCACATTAGCTTTGACTTCAGAGAAGTATATCTTGAACAGGAATGGTCCCAGCACTGAGCCCTGTGGTACACCACTAGTAAATGGCCTCTTGCTGGATCTGGATTCACCCACTTTAACCACATGTGTAAAACTAGACTGGACTCCTCTTAAGCAACTGCCCTTAGATGCTGCCGTGCACCACTTCAATGACGCCTTCCTTACTATTCGAAACAGACTTGTACCTCCAAGAATAGTTCATATCAAAGCCAACTACACACCATGGTTAACCTATGAGACTCATACCCTCTTGAAACAAAGGGACAAAGCATGGCAAACTTGGGCTAAAATTAAATCACTCCAAAACCGTTGAATTTACCAGCAACTTAGAAACAGTGCCAAACAAATTACACTAGACAAACAACACTGCTATTCTAATTTACAGCTGAAATACAGAATGAATCTACAAAATTTCTGGAACACAATCAATAACATACTTCATCCTGGCAAAACCACCCCTCAACTTACCTGATAACACAAACAATATTGCTGAACAACTTAACATATTCTTCACTGAAAGTGTTTTAGCACTGACTAAGAATAGCAAGTTTCCCACAATGCCAACACTCAACAATTCAAGCAATATTGTAGATGCAGTCTCATTTCAGACAGTCCCAAAACAAACTATTGCAAAACTATTAAAGAAGTTGAAACCTACTTCACTGGCAGAAGATAACTTGCCAGCAGAATATCTAAAATTAACAGCAGATGTTACTGCCTTCTCTGTGTCAATACTTATAAACTGCTCTATAACAGAACAGTATGTCCCAGCTATTTGGAAAATTGCATATATTACACCATTATACAAAGGAAGTAATTCAACAGAACTAACAAACTACCAGCCCATTGCTATACTTTCACCACTTTATAAAATTCTGGAAAGATGTATCCACTTTCAACTTCTCAAACACCTTTTTAACAATAATCTGTCATCATCACAGCATGGATTCTGACCACATCATAGCACTACTACAACTCTTCAAAGTTTCACTAATACTATAAATAAATTCAGAAACAATGGCAAAATAGTGTCTCAAGTCTTTTTGGACATGTCTAAAGCATTCGATACAGTTTCCCATCTTAAGTTACCTTCCACTCTGAAAAATCTTAATATCAACCCTGATGCTGTTAACTGGTTTCAAAGTTATGTATCTAGCAGCCAGCAAGCTGTGAAATGGAAGCAAGATCTATCACCACTCCTTCCTGTTACACTTGGAGTCCCTCAGGATTCAGTCCTAGGACCCCTCCTCTTCAGCATATTCATAAATGATCTTAATACTGTCTCATCTCAAGCATTTATCATACAATACACAGATGATTCAACCCTAATATGGCCAGCATCCACAATAACTTAACTTCTTACAGTCACACAAAAACCTTTCTCTGATATTGAAATGTGGCTAGCAAACTCACAAATCATTCTGAACCCTAATAAAACTAAACTTATGATCTTTCATCAGTCTAAACCTACTAACCTCCCAGCTAACTTTTATATCACTTCCAGTAATAATACTAATATTTTACCAGATTCCCAAACAAAACTATTGGCGTCATAATCGACAACAGACTAAAATTTGACATGCACATTTCTAACACAATCAAAAAGGTTCACAAGAAAATGGGGACAAAGTATAGAAACAAAACATTCTTAACAGATGGTGCAAGAATAGCCATAGCTAGAACCCACCTTCTCTCCTCACTCTTATATGCATCCCCCATACTTACCAACCTCAAAAAGTCAGAACTAAGTAAATTAGAATCATGCTACAATAAGATTGCCAAATTTGTAGCAGATTCCATATATTCAGCCCATCACTGCCAATGCCTAAAAAATCTTTTTTAGGTTGAAACTACCTCCTATTATGAACTATAACCAATTAATAATGGCTCACAAAATAATACACAATCCTGACAACATACCTTCCCTAAACAACTTCTACAATCCTACTCTAACATTCATACTCTCTGATCATCTAAGAAAGACTTACTTCAAGTAACCAAAATATCCAATACAGCCGGCAACTCTCTAACTTTGTTGCTAAAAATTGGAATACCATTCCACTTAGTATTAGCTCCATAAGCAATCAATCATTTCAAAATATCTCTCAAAAGACACTTATTTGAATTCTGGCTTTGCACATGTAACACTCCAGGATAATTATTAACTTAGCATTACTTACACAATTTGGCTGTATGCTCTAACTCTGTTAATATATCCCTTCTAACAACACTACTTCTCTATAAGTAGTTACATTCCAAGCTGCAACTCCGACCATGGAGGTATTGCTAACTATGCACTACTTTGCCTAAGTGATTCTTCCTGCTTAATTTCCTAACTAATGTTACATTCCTCCACATATATAAGTTCAACCATATATTTGTCTATATTCAAGTGTTTAAAGTCTTGTTCTATTTGATACTATATATTTTTTTTTTGTTTTTACATTTTTATCCTGTAAATGTGCTAACACTCATTTTTTTGTCAATTTTGTTTATAATTTCTATTACTTGTTGTGATAATGCGTATGTAAGCTTAGACTGGAGCTTTTCTCCCTGGGCCTCTGCTGAAAATGTTCCAGTCGGATGGTCCTGGTAAACAAATGTAAAATAAATAAAATAAAATAAATGTGTCCTGTCCATGAGACAATTGGCTAGCCAGCTGGTGATGTAGGGATTTAAGCCCAGTTTGGTGAGTTTATTTATAATACCTGAGTGGGGAATTGTGTCAAATGTCTTGGCCAGGTCAAGGTAGGCGGTCTGTACTGTTTTCTGTTATCTATGGCCTTAGTGACTTTCTCAAAGAAAAACACTAGATTCAGTAGGCATGACCTGCCCTTGACAAAGCCAAATTGTGTTGGGTCCAGTGTTTGGAAGTTTCCTGTGTCAATATTTATTGAGCCCATAATTATTCTTCCCATGGCCTTATATATACGGCTACTCAAACTTATGGGTCTGTAATTTCCAAGGTCAACAGATTGTCCCCTTTATGCAGAGAGGTGACTGTTGCTGTCCTCAATTCTATCAGGACAAAGCCAGTCCAGAGGCTATGGTTAAATAGAGATCCTAATGGGCCTGATAAGACCTGATTTAAGCTATTTAAGAGGCAATCTGGTATATCATCAAGCCCCATTGAAGCCATGGTAACCTGTTCTTTGGTGATAATTAGTAGTGGAGTGCTGGTAGGTATTTCTTGGGGGCGAACTGGGGGTGAGGGGGAGGTGAAATTTGAGACAAATTTGTCAGCCAGTAGTGTTACTATATCTGCCAACTGAGTATAGGTGATGCCATCTACAACTAATTCCACACATTGTTGGGTGTTGCCCTTAAAATTGCAGACAAAACTGAAAACTGCCTTATGGGTAATCCTTAGCTTTGGAGGCTATTTTTACCTCAAAATCTGATTTTAGAGACTTGAATAGTTCCCTGAATCACTTGTTTAGACTAATGAGGGACTTTCTGCTTTGTTGTGCACATTCCCTCTTATTTCTCATCAGGATTTTCTTTCTTTTGTTGTATACTCTGTTAATAGCAGGGGTCCACCCAGGTGGCTTGTTTTTGCAGTTTGACCTAGGTTTATTTTGGTCTAGTACTTTTCTCTGCAGTTGTCTATATGGTCATACAGAGCATTTGTGTATGCCTCTGCATAGGTTTCTGTGTTTTCTGGATTTGGGGGAGCTTGGAAACTAGCTATGCTGTCCCTTAATAGGGGGTAATTTACCTTGGAGAAGTTCTTAAAGCTTTTGTTGGAGGACTTGTTTTACCTTTATTTCAAGGGAGACCACTTTGAGATCTGATCTAACCTGTGAGGACATCACACTAGGAGAAGCAGCAGTCTCCCATATTTGTGAGTACTGGATCTAGGATATTTGCTCCCCTATTGTGAGTGCAGACTAGCTGCTCCAGGGCATTTGATTTTACAAAGTCAAGAATTTACGAGTCTGGAGGTGAAATAGTTTCTTAGGAATACTATTATACCTCCAGCTACATTGTCCTTGTCAGCAGTAGGTATAAAGGAGTGGTAGGCATTTAAACCCTGCAGAGTGAGAGTGCTTTCTTTGATCTGAAACTATGCCTCAGTAACTACTTAAACATTTATATTGCCAATTGTTAGGAGTGCCTATGAGAAATACAGCTTTTTTGTTTAGGCTTCTAGCATTGAACAGTGCTACCTTAACACAATTTTAATTTTGGTTGGCTATGCAGTTAGGTTGAAGAGACTGACCCTGCCTAAAAAAAGCACTATTCACAGGTTAATAGGTGTTGACTAGGCTACAAACCACAAGGGCCTTTTAAGCCTAGCTATGCTTCCCAAATCTCTGACAAGTTCTGGTACCCTTGATAAGTATAAACAGGGCTTTGGGAGATGAAATGTATGCAGAGGCCTGGAAGATGACCCATTTACAGTCTGCCTGTGTCCATTAGAGGCATAGTTGCCAAACCAGGGGTGAATTTCCTTTTCCCCATTGACTTGTCAAAGTTACTTCAGAATGTGGTAGTCTTTGAGATACATAGATATCTCTCCAGGAGGTCCTATTTATATCACAGGCATAGTTTACGTCTTTAGAAAGGGAAATTCTAGTTGGGGGTTGGGAAGGTGGCATGATGGTTAAGGTGTTTGCCTTAAAAACACAAGGTGCAGGGTTCGAGTCTCACAAGGGATAATTGGCTAGGCTTAAAATGGCTCGCAAGAGCAGTTAGCTTAGTACTAATCTATATATATATATATATATATATATATATATATATATATATATATATATATATATACATATAGAGTGATGTTTGTTTTGCAGATATGCAGGAGGTCCATCAGAGATGGTTCTGACAATGCCTTGTATGCCAGGCATAAAGCTCCCGTCAACAACCTGTAGGAGACAGAATATATGGATAGGATCTTGAGGACGTCTGCAGAGCACATGTTACTTATGCTCTGTATTTTTTTAGTGAGGAACCTCTGTGGACATTCCAGTTATTGGGTATCCCTAGTTAGGTGCACACCAAAAGGACATTGTACTCGATGGTAGGTTTGATGCATGCCAAATACAGTGGAACAATGACTTCCTTGGCCCTAAATGCCATACCTTTGTTTATAAGTTGCATAACATAGAATGATTTCCTTACTACTGTAGACATGTGATGGTCAAAGTCTAGATTACTGTCTATGTGTGTCCCCGAGTCCCTGACTAATGGGTCAACTCTTAGGGGTGTGTTGTCAATATGATAGTTACCAGGGGTGGATGACTTCCTGAAAGATACTATTATGCATTTTTTGGCATTTAGTTTTAGTCCATGACTCTGACACCAGTTGTTTGTCTGTGTCAGCCCTTCCTGGAGTACATTTGTGTCAGTGTGGGATTCAATGACGGCTCCTAATTTGCAATCATCTGCAAATTCAGTCAGCCAGAGGCCATTGACATTGCCCTTTATGTCAAAGAAGTAAATGACAAAAAGGAGCGGTCCCAGGACCGATTCCCGAGGGACTCCACTTGTGACTGGCCTCTTTGTAGAGGTGGCCTCCCCAATTCTAACTTCCTAGATCCTGTCTGTGAGCCAGTTGGCTATCCACCAGGTGACATAAGGGTTTGCACCTAACCTTTTGAGTTTGTCAGTAATGCCTCAGTAAGGTATTATGTCAAATGCCTTGGCCAAGTCAAAGTAGGCAGTGTGAACTATTTTGTCCTCATCCATCACTTTGGTGATCTTTTCAAAGAAGTCTACCGGGTTAAGTAAGCATGACCTGACCTTGATGAAACCAAATTAGGTTGGGTCCAGTGGCTGGAGGTTTACTATGTCATTACTGATCATTTCCATGATAATTCTTTCCATGGCTTTGCATATGAGACTATTGAGACTTATGGGTCTCTAGTTTCCAGGGTTTGTAGACAGCCTACCTTTGTGTAGAGGAATGACTATTGCTGTTCTCCATTCATGAAGCATGAAGCCTGTTTGGAGGCTACAGTTAAATAGCAATTCCAGAGGACCTGATAAATCATGTTTTATGCTATTTAGAAGACATGCTAGGATTTTGTCTGGGTCCAGTGATGCGGTGTTTTTGGTCTTAGAGAGAGCATTTAGGATCTGTTGCCTAGTGATAGCAGGGGGAGTTATATTTGATGGTATATCCTGAGAGAAGGTTGAGAGGAAGAGAGGGGTAAAGTTGGAGCTGAATTTGTCAGCCAGTAAGTTTGCTATATCTTCTGGCTCATTATAGATGTCTCCATTTACAATGAACTCTGCACACAATTGTGTATTGACTTTGAGGCTGCAGACATAGCTAAAAAATACCTTGTGGTTGTCCTTAGCCTGGGAGGCCACTTTTAGCTTTAGCAGAATTTATTTACCCTCTGAATTGTTTGTTAAGTTTGATGAGTGTGCTTTTATCCTGCTGGGTAATGCACCTCCTAATTTTTGCCATGATTTTCTTCCTTCTGTTATACAGCCTATTCATTTTGTGATTCCACCAGGGTGGTTTGTGTTTTGAGTTAGTTCTGTACTTCTTCCTGGTGGGTACAGCTGCCTCTATTCAGATGTTAACATGCTTGTATAGGTTTTCTCTGAACAGTTCTGCATAGGCAGCAGTGTTCTCATGGTTTATGGGGGCTTGAAATTTTGCTAGCTTGTCACTTAACAGAAAGCAAAGCTAGCCTTAGAGTAGTTCCTAAGTATTCCAGGATTCGGTGGGGTTCCAGGTTTTATTTTTACTTCAAAGGAGACCATTTTGTGGTCTGACCTTACCAGAGAAGACATTACACTAGGGGGTGTACAGCACTCTCCCGTATTAGTGAGGACCAGATCCAGTATGGTTGCACCCCTGGTTGGTGTATTGACAATCTGGTCCAGGGAGTTTGTATTTACAAAATCCAGGAATCTTTGTGCATGTACGTTTGATGTTGTATAGGATTCTCAGTTACTAGTGGGGTAAAGTCACCCATGAATATGGTATTGGGTTGGATGGCAAGTGTTTCCAATAAGTTTAAATACATGGTATGGGTTTCCTGGGTCATAGAGGGAGACCTATAGCTTGCAAGGAAGTGGTATGAGATTTTGCCTATGGTGATTTGAACATGGAGAAGTTCAAGAGGATTGTCCTGTTTGACCAGCCTTGAGGTATATTTATTTTTTGATATAAATCAAGACAACTCCTCATTTAGTCCCTGTCTGTCTATAAGCTGATCTAAATGTGTGGAAGGCATTATAACCTTCCACTGTTAGTGTGCCTTCCACAGCTTTAAATCGCATGTCTCAGTAACTGTGCAGACATCAGCATTCTATAGGGGAAGAGAGCTTCAAGGGAGAGAAGTTTTTTGTTTAGACTCCTAACATTAAGCAGACTTTGTTGGCTTTGATTTGCTATGTTGGAAGTACTTACAGTTTGGCATTACCTAAAAAAGGCACTATGGAGGAAGACAATGTTTTAGCTAATATTCGAAAGCATAAAGGGGAAAGATGCAGACCATCCCTGGCAAAAGCAGAGAGGTCTGTTGCACCTCCTTACAATGACACCAGAAACTAAGCCAGTTATTAAAGTCAGTCATCGTTTGTTTATATTGTGGCATCATCCTTGGAGAAGGTAAAATTCAGCTCAATGCAAGGCTCATACCAGCCTGGGACACATATTCCAAGAGCTCTATGATGCCTCTCATCATATAGTCTAGGTAGGTACATCTTAGGTCATTTATATCCACATGGACTATGATGGAGTCATACTGGTACTTATGGTCCAATGACCTGAATACCAGTATGACTCCATCATAGCCCATGTGGGTATAAATGACCTGAGATGTACCTCCCAAGACTATATGAAGAGATACATCGTGGGGAAGAAAGAGTGCTAGCCAATATATAGAAGCCATGAGGAGAGAGAGATACAGTCCATCCCTAGTAAGATAGCCAAGGTTGTCAATCATCTCATCCCAGGCTGATAAGTATTGGATCCCCTTTAGGATGACACCAGTAATTAAGCCCATAATTAAAGTCTATTATCTTTTGTTTGTATTGATGTATGATTCTTGGTGATGGCAGAATACTGCTCACTCCTACTTTCAGCCTCATTTTAGATCGATATTTCGAGAGCTCCAGCATATTTCCCTTCGTATGATCCAAACAGATGCAGCTCAAGTGATTCAGTTCCAAGAGCACAATAACCAGTTCATGTGTGTACAGTGAAGGGACTTGAGGACCCCAAGTGACACTATGGATCCTGGCACCTGACAGGCACCTAACCATCACTTTTTGTTCAGTCTGGTTAGTGTGTGTCTAACCATGGCGTCACCTATGACCAAGACATTGCCATATGAACTAGTTAGTTTTTTTCCTTAATGGCTTCTGCAAGCTAGCATTATGACCCATTTTTGTGGCTATGTTTTTCTAGTACCAGAATGTGCTGTATATTGGTTTAGACCTGTTGATACTGGATAATGTGAATGAAGTGGTTTTGAGGTTTTAAGCTAATGCCTAGATTTCAGAGTTCTAGGAGTTTGGGTGTAGATTTTTTACTGCATCAGCATAAGACAGTTTTGTGTTTATAGTTTGTGAATATTACATTAACTACATCTTATGTTGAAGTTAAGATGATGTTTAGCTCACCCTACAACTGACTGAGAGAGTGATGCATCCAGTTTCATTAAGTATTTCCACTTCTCACATACAGAGTGCTCTGGGTTACATGGCAGATCATTTTCAATGAGAATAAGGTATTTCCTACACTGCCTTAGGATACCATGTGCTATACGACTAGCAATACAAATGGAGTTAGTCAGTTGTCCATAATGTCAGAGCTCCGAGTGCCAGAAGTCTGTACAGAACTAGAAGTTTGAGCTCAACACAAATCTCTATTATTCAGCACAGATGTTACCCAGGCTGTACAGATCAGCACTGCTGAGAGGAATAGTGCTCAAGCTTGCATAACTCAGTGCAAGCTGTTTAAGGAGAGCTGTAGGGGCTATGTAACTCAACGCAGTTAGAAGAGGGTTACCCTTGCAGTAGTGCAAAGAAGGACGGATTCATTTGCACATACTACTCACTATGGAACTACAGCTGCTGTAATGCTGCACTCAGCACAGTAAAAGCAAACCAAACAAACAAAAGAACTAATAGTAAGCCAGTAAGAATTGAATCCCAAATGCTCAAAGCCACTTCACACCTGTAGCAATCAGTCCAACTCTCATTTAGATCAATTACCACAAATCCATGATGGCACCAGTCCTGGTCAAATACACTACTCAAGAAGAAAAGAAACATTCAAAAAACATGAGGCGATGCATGAAATCATCAGAAGTCGCTAGAAAGCCATGAAAAACTTCTCCAAAGCTAACTTTGGGAGTCTAAAAACAGGGGTGGCTAACTTCATGGCACCCATGCAAATGGAGAATAGTTGCATGACTGCAGAATCATACACCAATGCAATGTACGAACACTTACACAAATGCATGGATCTTGCCATACCCAATATAACCAAGACACTCTCCTCCAAAATAAGGAAGCCAATCTGGTGGTCCCCTGCCATAAACAAACTCTACAACAGAAGGAGGAAACTGATGCAGAATAAAGTGAAGTCCCAAGACTGGAAAAACTCCTTTATCTGCCTCAACAAAAAGTTGAGATCCCTCATCAAATCCTCTAAAGCTAGGTATGAAAACAGAATTGCAGCAGATAGTAAAGGCAACCACAAGGCCTTCTATAGTTATGTAAAGAATCTCCACGGCAGGACCCAGATTTGCTCTGAGCGACTGCACAATGGTACCTCCTATACCGAGCCAACAGATATTGCCAGTATACTAGCCAACAGATTCAGTGCCCCCCTCCCCAACAAAGGAACAATCACAATACCAGTAGATTGCCAGGCACCCAGTATTACTGCTGCACAGGTTAAAACAGCACTGTCCAAGGCCAAGAATACAGCTTCTATGGGACCTGACAATATCCCTGGTTGTGTTCTACATGAACTACAGAGTGAACTGGCACCTCACCTGTGTGCTCTGTTCATTTACAGTCTCACCTCAGACTTTGGCCTTGTCAAATGGCGCACTGTTATAGTTATCCCTCTCCACAAAGGAAGAGCAACTACAGACCCTGGGAACTATTGCCCCATTAGCCTGATGAGTCTGATATGCAAAGCTATGGAACGCATCATCATGGACCTAATAAACAAGGATATAGGGAATCTCCAAACTCTGAATCCCACACAGTTTGGTTTTGTGAAGGGTAGATCATACCCGCTCAACTTGGTCGACTTCTTTCAGTCAGTCACCAGAGCTGTGGATGAAGGCAAGGTGGTTCATACAGCCTACCCTGATCTGGCCAAGGATTTTGATACCATTCTCCACTCAAGAATCATAGAAAAACTCACTAAGCTTGGCATCAACCCCTATATCACTAGGTGGGTTGCAAACTGGCTCACAGATAGAACCCACAGTGTGAAAGTAGCTGACTCCAAGTCAGACTGCTGATTAGCCACGAGTGGAGTCCCACCGGGTTCAGTCTTGGGTCCTCCCCTATTTGGTATCTACTTCTCTGAAGTCCAGGCCAACACGAAGGGACTCTGGTTGACAAAGTTTGCAGACGATTGCAAGTTGGGAGCTATTATTAACTCCCCAAGTGATGTTGACATCCTACAGAATGGCCTCACTGTGACCAATGACTGGTGTCAGAACCATGGCCTTAAGCTCAGTGCCAAAAAATGTGTTGTCATCCCCTTTGGGAAAAACCCAGTTCCCATGAATTACAACATTGATGGTAGTCCACTGAACAGAGAGGACATTATAAGAGATCTGGGAACACAGGTTGAGAGCAACCTCTCTTTTGATCACCACATTGCCACTGTGGTCAGAAAGTCCTTCTATGTGGCACATCTCATTACTAAGGGTTTTGCATCCAGGAAGAAAGAGGTCATTGTCTCCCTCTACTCGTCCCTCATTAGGCCAATCATCAAGTACAATGCCCCATTTGGCATGTACCTCACTAGACACCTGTAACAACTGGAGAGGCCACAAAAGTACCTCACAAAGAGGATCCTAGGCCTTAAACACTTGTCCTATATGGATAGACTCAAAACACTCCAACTATTCTCTGTCTCATATTGCCTACTTAGAGGCGATCTCTGCTTGACTTACAAAGCCATGTCTGACCCGGCTCTGTTAGAAATGCTACATCTAAAGAAATCCCAATCCCTCCACACCACACAGTCTAGAGACCTCAACCTCATTACGACAATTAACAGAACATGCTGGAGGGACAGGTTCATAACCCAGAGATTGCCTATGCTATGGAACAGACTTCCCATACATGTCAAGCAGAGCACCTCACTGACCCTCTTCAAGAGAAATCTTGATGAGTGGATGAGAAATAGAAAATTCACCCCGGGGATAACACCAGTGGCTCTACACGACAGAGGCACTGGGAACTAAGGTCGGGTGGCACTATGCCAGGGTAATCCTATGGCTAGGCTTGTAAAGGCCCCAGAGCCATTAACTTAGTTCACACCTATGAACCTATGAACCTATGAACAACAGCGGCAATGCAGAAAATCAGCAGAAATGGCAAAAGTAGCTAATCAGCTAAGTGCAGATGCAATAAAAGTATTTTCTTAGCTTTCCATTTTTTTTCTTTACCAGTAGTAAACAAGTAAAATCTGAAGCACAAGTGCTCTAAGCTACCCTGGATCCTTAGCATATTTTAATAACTTTATCTGATAAGTTATCCTGTCCCACAGAACTTATCTGGCATTACTCAAAATTGTTAACACACATTATTACTAATGACATGATGTTTGGAATAATTACTATTCATAATAGAAGGCTGTGTGACATATCCATTAAAAATTTAAACCATCAGTTGTTTATCCATAACGAACATATTGTTGCTGTCAAACAATCCAATCACTGAATGTAATTTTTAACTCTTTACCTAATTATAAAAATGCTTCTTGTTACCTCTTACATTTCATAGTGAACTTTCATACCTTTGTTCCTTTCCATCCTTTTTCATATCATTAGTAACTCTGTTTTAACTCGTGTAAAATTTAGTTCTACTGATTTAAATTTATGATGTAGTCATCTCTTCTTTGTCCATAATCAGGTTACATGCCTATCCTACCATGGTTTCTTACTGAAGTCCACTCTGATTTTTTTTAAATTTGAGTATTCTTCAAATGTTTATCACATATTTCCTTTAATTTATTTCAGCCATTCCCTTCAACATTTATTGAAGAAAGCACATTTCAGTTAACACAATGACTATGTCATCCATTAACATAATTCTAGCTAACCCATACAGGCCATATTAAGTCAGATCCATTTTAGTCTAAGATGTAACACTAATGTCAAAAGCAATACTGCCAGGATTGTAGTTTCCAAAAGGAACTGTTGTGCTCATGTTGTTTATAAGACATTCGTTATTGGTTGAAACTAAATCAAGGCTTGTCATTTCCTTGTGGGACAGTCTACACATTGCTTTGAGTGTGTAATATTCATTATGTGCAAAAAGTATGATTCCCCATTATCACATGATTACCCAAGGTCCCAATTTATTAAAGAGTAATTAAAGTCTCTCAACAGTATTGTAGGTACTTCAATCAAATAGTCCTCCAGTTTTTATAAATAGCAATAATGTTGTGTACTTCTCATATCTGGACTCCTATGTACAACAATACATCAACAGATGCATTGTATGGAGTTATGTCCTTCAGTTTTACACATAAAATGTTCTCATGTCCTCCTTTACTTTTTAGGTAATACATATGGACTTGTACACCAAAATCATGACCCCATCTACTCTTCTGTCAGGTCTTGTCTTCTTGTACTTCTTAAAAATCTGAAAAGCTACATTACTGACCCCCCCGTGTTTCACTTATAGCTACTATTTTTATCTAATCTAGTTGGATAATAAAATCCAGTTCCTCTTCTTTTATTTTTAAAAGTTTCAGTATTTATATAGAAATAATTACATTTTGTATCTCATAATTTGTAGTATCCACAGAACCAGTGGACCTATATTAAAAATAGTTCAGATTTGTTCAATGTTTTATAAAATAATGTTTCCTCTGTTACCTAAATGCAAATGATCCATTCCAAACACTTCTCTTTGTTAAACATAAGTTCTTCCCATATAGTTATAACCAAAAATCCTTTCACATAACATTGCCTTCATAGTCAAGAATTAAATAAGTTAGCCCTCATAAAGTCATAATCAGAAAAGGATGGGCTTGGCGGTATTTCACAAAAGGATACTCACAGCTTTGATTCTCTACATAACATCCAAATCTTAGTAACCGCTTCCTTCATATGTTCTAGAAGAATTTCGAAGAAATCATGTGTTCTAATCATAATTACAATCTCATTGTGTTTATACATAATTTTAATATCTTTTGAATGCATTAATGGAATTTCTTTAAATTTCAGTCCCCTAAAAGCAGGCTTTACAAGATATGAATCACCCATAAAATAGTTTCCCTGTTTTGCATTCACCTATATCGTTACTGTTATTTTGTGTTTTTGTCAGATATGTAAAGTACATCTCCCAGTCCTGCAAAAAAAAAAAAAAAAAAAAAGATGTTCTGTAATTTTAGTAAGTCTGATTCTATTTTTCCCTTTTTTATTAATACCTGTTGAAATGAGCGAGGAGACCTGTTTTCAGTTTAACAGCTTCTTTATTAACTGCCACTGGAATGTTACAACGCTGTGTTAACTGCAGTGAGTAGAACACGCCCACCTGCAGTTGCTATGGCCAACCAACACATACATAGCATAACCAGATCATTAAACCAACTGATCTACATCCTCTCCTTTTAGTTACTCCTTTGTATGAAAACCAACTCATGCTGTGTATTGCAAAGTTGAACCACAATGACTCATACTTAAATAATGAATGATGAGCTAGTAAAACAGACGGTATGGAACAAAACGTTCAGCTTTCACCACTGGCTATCTAACATGGCAACTGAATACTAGATAAGTAAGAACCAAAATACAATGCATTAATACATCACATCCCTTTTTTTTTTTTTTCTTAAGAACAGTATTTGGGGTTAGGCTTACAAATGCGACCTGAACGTGTCACATAGGGGGTATCACTGTGTGTCTTCTTGGTGGGAGAGCAAGCTACAGGAACTTGCTGCACACTGGAATGCTGAGTATGCGCAGGCATTGGTTGAAGTGCCTGCCGGGGCCATGGAGCGAGGGAAGGAGTGTCCGGTGTGGCAGGGTCAGCTGGATGGGAACAACCATCGGCAGGATCGATCTGTCGAGGTGGTGGCGGTTCACCAACAGGTAGGATGTGGCGACGATTTCTCCTGTAGATGCCACCATTAGATTCGATGACGTATGAGCGTGGCTCACTGCATACCTCCTTCACTGTGCCCAGGCGGTCGTGTCCCTTAATTGCCTGCAACCTGACCACTTGACCCTCTCTGAGTGGTGATAACGGGTGGCTTGTTGAGTCGTAGTACTGCTTCTGAATGAGCCTTTTCTTTTTAAGTTGCACATTGACCAGTTCCACGTCCATTGGGGCCGGTTCCAGCAGACGGGTGCTGACAGGAAAAGTTGAGCGAGTCTGCCTGGACATTAGACGTTCTGCGGGTGATCCCAGCGTTTTGTCACGCGGGGCATTTCTGATGTTCAGTAGGTTGAGGAAAACATCTGTCCCATCTCTGTGAGACCTTTCCATCAGTAGCTTGGCACTGCGAACAGCCCTTTCAGCCAATCCATTGGACTGGGGGTACTCTGGGCTGCTGGTTATGTGGACAAAGTCCCACCACTGGGCAAACACTTTAAAACACTGACTGGTGTATTGTCTTGCATTGTCAGAAATCAGGGTGTGAGGTACTCCGTGGATGGAGAAGTGTCTTTTCAGTTTTGTGATCACCGCTGCTGAAGATGTGTCCTGGAGAAGGTCAATTTCAAACCACCCTGAATAGGAGTCGACCAGCACCATGTATTGTTGTCCATGCCATTTGAACATATCCGTGGCGACCGTAGACCAAGGCAGGGCAGGAACCGGATGTAGTTGTAGAGGTTCCTTCTGTTGGTGTGGTCGGGTACTGTTAAATACAGAGCAGGAGAGCAGCTCTCTTTCGATGTCTTTGTTCATTGCTGGCCAAAATACAGTGCCTCTTGCTCTGCGCTTTGTGGCTTCTAAGCCTGGGTGACCTCTGTGCATAATATTAATATATTCTTGTTGTAGTGAGTCGGAGATGACCGTCCTGTGACCTTTAACGACAACGCCGTTCTCCACTATCAACTCTTCTCTATATGGGAAGAATGGGCGACAGCAGGCGGAACCTGGCAGTCTTTGTTGGGCCAGCCATTCTGAATCACTGTGCTTAGAGTTTGCAGGACCTGGTCCCTTGCCGTATGGGCTCGTAGCTCCTCCAGCCTGGCTGTAGAGATGTAGCTGACAGACATCACCTCAAAGTTGTTATTTGCACTTTGAGTTTGGGAAACGCTGTTGCTTGGGGCCCGTGACAGGGTATCTGCAAGGTACATATGCTTACCCCTCTTGTAAACAAGCGTTAGGTCATAAGTTTGTAATTGTAGTAGCATCCTCTGTAGGCGAGCTGGGGCAGTGTGGATTGGCTTCTTTAGGATTGTAACAAGGGGCTGATGGTCTGTTTCAACTACCGTGGGTTTTCCATCTCTAAACTTGGTACATGCAAACACAACTGACAACAATTCTTTCTCGATTTGTGCATAGCGTGTCTCGGTATCGGTGAGCATGCGAGATGCATATGCAGACATGCAGCACCCAGTCCGTAACGTGAAGCATCACAGGTTAATGTCACTGTCTTCTTTACATCAAAATACGATAGGACTGGTGAGCTGGCTAGGCATGATTTGAGGTGTTCTAATGCTTGTTGATGTTGTGGGAGCCAACACCAGACGGTATCCTTGTGTATTAGGTGCCTGAGCAGTGCTGCAATGCTACTGAGATTTGGGATAAATTTTCCCAGGTAATTTATCATACCAAGAAAACGCTGTACAGCCAGGGAATTTTGGGGAACTGGCATATTTGTGATAGCTTCCGTCTTTGTGGGGTCGGCCCTGAGACCTTCTTTTGTGAACATGTGTCCCACGTAACAAACTTGATCCAGACGGAACTTACATTTGTGGGGGTTTAGTCGGAGTCTGATCTCTCGTGCACGGTCAAGTACCTTCTTTAGGTTCGTGTCGTGTTCTGCAGCATCACGACCTCCCACAATGATGTCGTCAACTATGATGGCACAAGGGTAGCCAGCGAATAGTTGCTCCATTGAGCGCTGGAAAACCTCACTTGCTGAATTGATGCCAAAAGGCATGCGTAGAAACCTGTAGCGCCCAAAGGGTGTGCTAAATGTAGTTAGCATTGATGACTTATGGTCGAGCTTTATCTGCCAAAATGAGCTCTTCGCATCAAGCACTGAGAACAGAGTCGCACCTGCCATTTGGGTGGCAACTTCCTCAACACTGCGCATTGGGTAATGGGGTCTCTTTAAAGCCGTGTTTAAGTCTTTAGGATTAATGCACAGCCTTATCTCCTCTTTGTCTTTCTTGTGTGCTACCACCATTGATGAAACCCAGTCTGTGGGCTCAGAGACCGCTGTAATGACTCCTTTGCTGGCCATGTTTTCAAGTTCTGACTTAACTCGGGCTTGCATAGCTATAGGAATGCGGTGCGCTGGCCGGATGACGGGCTGCACCTCAGGATCTAGAGTCATGGAATATATTATTGGAAGTTCTCCAAGCTCGTCGTTGAACACATCATCATACTGTTCACGGACATTTTTTGTAAAATCAATGTCAGGCTCTGTACTGACCTGGTGGACATGAGGGCTCAGTGTGACAAGTCCTAGACATACACATGCTCGAAACCCCAGCAGTGGCACAACATCGCGATCCACAAGGAAGAACGGTAGTAAGTGTTGTTGTCCATCCAGTGACAGAGAAAGTGTAGCAGAACCGGCTGTTTCGATCTTGCTGCCTCTGTAGGCCACTAGGTTTATTGTTTTATTGCATATCAAAATCTGTCCCTCATACAGCTGGAGAAAAGTGCTTTTTGCCATCACATTACATTTTGCCCCCGTGTCGATTTTCATTTTAATAGGCTTATCTCATACATACAGGGTGACAAATCCTTCATCCTGGTACTCTACTTGGGTATTTACATTGTCCACAACTGCAATGGGCAATCGACACCATCTACATAGAACGTGTCATCAGTGTTGATGTCCGGCGGCTCCAGCTCTAGCTGATGCATGGGTTGTTTGTTATGGTATTCTTTAACAAAACTTTTCCTTTTAGAATGTTCATGTTGAGGCTTGGATCTGCAACATTTTTTGTAGTGGTTCCATTTTTGACATTTGTGGCATTGCTGGCCAAACGCAGGACATTTGTCTCGCTGTGCAGCGTGGTTGCCTCCACAATTGTTGCAGTTCCTGATGAGTTTTACATCCTGCCCACTTACAGGCTTATAATTTGTCCTGGGCCGCCATCTGGTGGAGCCTGGCTGCAGTGCATCCACCATTGCGGCCGGCTGTTTTGCAAGAGCCCTAGTATTCTCCTCAGTCATTTCATAAACACGACAGATAGAAATGGCTTTGGATAGGGTCAAGTCACTGTCACGTAAAAGGGCCTTCCTTATACTGTCATTATTTATGCCACAAACAATCCTGTCACAGATTAACTCATCTGTTAAATCTCCAAAATGACAACTTTTGGCTTTAATCTTTAAATCACTAATAAAAGACTCAATAGTCTCACCTTGTCTCTGATTTCGGGAATGAAACTTGTGTCTCTCCATTATTTTATTATATTGTGGGTTGCACATTTCCCGAAATTTCTTTTTTAAACAGTTGGGGTCCTCTCTGGACTCTGCTGGATGAATAATGGCTCCGGCCTGCCCGTCTCTTGCGGGTGTCACCCTAATTTCTGCGGCATAGACAAACGAGCGTTCCCTTTCGATGGCTTCTGCCCCTGCTAGATTGAGGAGGATATAAGCTTTCGTTTTGTCTGGTTTATCTGAGTGGGCCGCCTCAATAAAGATGTCATACTCCCTTTCAAATACGCGCCAATTTTCAGCAACGTCTCCATTGAAGACGAGTGGGTCTGGTTTGCGAAATCCTTCCGCCATGCTCTGTTAGCCCATTAGCCACTTGTAACGCGTACCTCTTTTTTTTTTTTTTTTTTTTTCTTGAACGAGGAAAAATGATGAAAAAATGCTCATTGGCGAGCAACTTCTGACACCATGTTGAAATGAGCGAGGAGACCTGTTTTCACTTTAACAGCTTCTTTATTAACTGCCACTGGAATGTTACAACGCTGTGTTAACTGCAGTGAGTAGAACACGCCCACCTGCAGTTGCTATGGCCAACCAACACATACATAGCATAACCAGATCATTAAACCAACTGAGCTACAATACCTGTCCAGCCTCCTAAACAATATCAGGAGAGCATATCCCATACTTTTTTATGCTACTGTCTACATTTGCTTTATTTGTGTTCCCACAAATATCCATTACATTAGTATTCCTCCTTTTTACTTTCCCTCCTTCCCTACATTTTGATGCCTCTTTCATTTCACCTTAGACTTATTTAAAGTTGCATTAGTACTAGAACTCAGATTATGACCAGTGTTCTACTAGTCTTCACACAAAGAAATTTCCTTTACATCATCTATACTAGTACTGAGCAGCATATCATTATCATTGCATACATCTCTAATGTCTCTCTTCCTTTCTTTCATTATTTTATTAATTATAATCCATTCTGGAAAATAAGCCCTTCTATAAAGTTATCAGTATCATTTCATCATGCACTTTATCGTTTGAATTACCAGGTGTGTGTGGTTTTTTTTTTCAATTTTCTTCTAACTCCACGTTCATTATACTAGACAATCTTTTCCTGGATGCAATAGGTATCTCCCTTTTCTTTTTCTTATCCAAAGTACTCAGAGAGTGTAATAATGGTTTGCATAAAAAAAGATTCTTCTTTGGTTTAACATACTTGCCAATCTTTTATTGCTTACTGCTGCTGAAGAACCACCAATGACTGGGTTACAACCGTGAACCAAACCTGTCTGGGCAAACCTGAAAGTATAAAAACTGTTTGCTGTTGTAGTGAACCTAGAATCAAAGGGGATGACTGAAATGCATTGATTATATCCGGATTCTACTGAATTTGATTAACAATGCCTGGAACAAAACAGAGAAATCTGGTAATTTCAAAGACACAGAGAGAGAGAGAGAGAGTGAGAGAGAGACAAATCAGACTACTTTGGTTTGGTCTCCTGACTTTAACATATTATCTTTTGCCCAACTGCACCTTGTGAGGTAGTAAAGACTGTTTGCTCAGACTACCTGTCATTGTATTCTCTCTGTTTGGAATGTAAATTGTCTGGAGAATTAGATTAATTTGAATGACTTGTTCCCTCGTAATCAATGCAACTCTTTTTCAAGAGTGACAGTGGGTTTCTCCCTGTTTGTGTACATGCAACTTCACTGTTGTCTGTCATAATTTGCAGAGTCCTTAGTTTTATGGCTCATTGAGAAGCCATTTTTGTCATATTGATTAAGGTCTTCACCTCCCATGCGAAAGGTACAATGTTCAATCCTGACCTCTGGTCAATGCCTGTTTGGAATTTACATGTTCTCACTGTATTTCCGTGGGGTCTCTCCTACCTCCAAAAACATGCTGAGTGATTCCATCTCAAACTCATCTAAGAATGGAGCTGTTGGCAGCAGCACAGATTTTACATGGCACCCTATAGAAGGAAGAGTTGTATAGACTGACCACTTTGGACATCTACTATAGTGTGCAGTATCCTCAAGGTAGGAGAACACAGACCACAGACTGTGTGCTGCATCTGGGCTAGCCATTTTATGGTGAAAAAATATAACTGTAGGTTTCAGTTGTGTTGACTAATGTCGCCAAATGGGCAAGGGTATTCACTGGTGATAAGCAAGTTGAGGACTCAGCCTACTCCAACCTATACCAGGGACCCATCCTAATGATAATGTGGAGTATATGTGCCCCTATTGGCCAGTGTATAAGCTACTGGCCAGCTGGTGTCCATTTGCCCAGCTTGGGTTACCTGGGATAGCTCTGTTGAGTGAAAGCTGGATGTGAAACCAATCAGCCTGCCAAACATGTGTTAAAGAACAATGCACTCAATGTACGTTCATTGACAGGTTGGAGCGTGGAAGTGGATGACATGATGGTAAGTTGGAGGTGGAATGCAGAAGTCAGGGAAGTCATCAAGAGAAAGAAGAAATGCAGGGAAAAAGTGAGAGATAGAAAAGATGGAGCAGGCTTGTAAAAAATACTGGTTGGCTAAAAAGAGGCTATGAAATGAGTAGCAAAGAACAAGTCATCAAAGGCACTCTACCAGCTTCTGGAAAGTGACTCAGTAGATGGCACAAAGAAACTCTATCAGGGTGCAAGGCAAACACAGAAAGATAAAGAAGATAGTCAGAGACTCATCATAAAGGATACCAACAACAATCTGCTCACCAGTCCCAAGGACATCAAGGCCAGATAGAAGGAGTCCTGCTAGCAGCTTAAGAAAGAAAGAAAACCACAGAGAAGCTGTACTGCCATAGCCTACAATGACAGAAGAGGAAGAGCCCACCACAGAAGAAGTAAGAACAGCACTAAGGAAAATGAAGTCAGGCTCAGATGAGGTTAATCAAAGCAGCAGGCCCAGGTGAGGTTACAACAGATATGATGAAGATGTTGGGTGAGCTAGGGGAGAAATGGCTCCTCTGGGTACTCATAATAGTATGGAGAGAAAGGCATATCCCAGATGACTGGAAAATAAACATACTAGTGCCAGTATTCAAGAACAAAAAGGGTATTCATAACGGGGCAGTATAAAGGTATCAAACTCCTATCATACTGCATGAACATTCTAGAGACGGTAATTGATAAACAAATAAATTTAGTAGTAGAAAGCAAGATAGGAGATGGGCAGTTCGGATTCGGAACAGAATGTAGCACAACTGAGCAGTGAGTGAAGAGAGACAGATACTTGATAAGAAGCTAGAAATGAAGGAAAGTCTAAGTGGGTATTCCTAGACCTGGAGAAAGCATATGACAAGGTCCCAAGAAAGCTGATTTGGGCAGTCCTGGGTACATGGTTAAAATTAGTGTACAATGACCCAATGACTCAAGTATGAAAATTGTTCAGTTTCACAGAGGGGTTCCCAATGGGAGTGGGTGTGCATCAGCATTCAGTTGTGAGTCTACTGCTGTTCATACTGTTGCTGGACTACATTAGAAAACAGGCCAGGGGGGTATAGATAAACACAGTTCAGCAAAAGATTGGAGAATGGAATGCAAAACTGAAAGCACATTGAATGAAACCAAGCACAGTAAGATAGTGGTAATGGCAGAAAATGAGAGAAATCAGAATAAGCTGAGAAGTGAGATAAAGCGGAAAATAGTGGAACAGGTAAACAGCTTCAGGTATCTGGGAGGGGTGGCTAAAGATAAGGGAAGACTGAATGAGGTCAAAGCTAGTACCAGAGGGGCTGCAGCCAACTGGCACAGAGTGTCAGGGGTAGTGTATGTGAGAAGAATGCCAAAGAAGTTGAAAACTAAGGTGTACAAAATAGTGATGTGACCAGTACTACAGTATGGTGCAGAAACCTGGGCAGTAAAGGCAGAGCAGTTGAGGAAGCTAGAGGGGATGGAGATGAAGTGCCTGAGATGGGTGGTGGGATACACACTGTGGGACAGATGAAGAAATGAGGACATACGAGCAAAAGCCAAAGTAACACCAATTGCAGAAAAGCTCAAGGAGAACAGATACTGTGGTTTGGGCACACATGCAGACAGGCAGAAGATAATCTGATGAAGAAAATTTGGGGCAGACAGGAAGTGAGGGCATCCAGCAATGAGGTGCATGGATTGTGTTAGACTAGACATGAGATAGTCAGACATGAGCATTGAAGGAGATAGGAAACTGGAAATGAATAGACAGAGATAGTTGACATGACACCCTGACCCCATGTAGAAAATAGGAAAAAGGGGGGTTGACGACGATGAATGATGATAAGCCATTACAGCTAGGGAAAAAGAAGGTGCCACCAATAGGTTATTACCTGGTGTTAGACAGGTTGGTAGTGAAAACTCCTACGAATCAGATTACCCCCCCCCCCCCTTAGAAGGTCGGCCAGATTACAAAATAAAAATAATTATAGGATGACAACAATGTTTTTTTAGGTCCCCCGGGAGGGGGAAGGAGGAAAAGTTGCAGGAATCAACCCACTTGGAAGAAGAACAGTTACCATCAGTCCTAAGTAACCTTAGAGACCCAAGGTTAGGGACCCAGGAGGGAATTATTGTTAAACATGATGGTTTGCTTTTCACATATAGGGGGTTTAACATTTTTAATTATGCAGGGATTGAGATAAGTAAAGACCTGTTCCATTTGTTGATGAAGGGAATAAAATTTGTGCCCTCTACTAAGGAGAATGTGAGTAATACCTTAAATGAATTAAAAATCTTTGTGAGAAAGATGAATTTAAAGTTTTTGTACAAGGATCATTTGGGGGGGGGTGATCATAGAGGGAAATTAAACATGAGGAAGAGGAGTTGTTATAATCCACCTCTACATCCCCTCCTCAGTACATTTAAAAAGGTTTGTTCACAGGAGATTTTTCAGACCCTACAGGAACACAGACCAAAATCATTTAATTTAACCAAGACTGAAAAGCATTTGTTGGATGGGATAAGAAGTGACCTTAATTTAAGGTTTATGAAGCCAGACAAAGGTGGGGGTATGGTCATTGTTAACAGCGAAGATTATAACAACAGGATTTTTTGCATGTTACAGGACGAAACCGAGTATGAGTGTGTTTCTAATAATGAAATTAACATCTCATATAGGAAAATTAAATTGTTACTAGAGGATTCCGTGTACCAAGGGGCCATTAATGAAGAGATCTTTAACTTTCTGAATATCGACCACTCCACTATTCCAATAGCTTTTGGGATTCCGAAGACACACAAGAACATCCTGGAGCCCCCATATAGATTAATTATCTCTTGTCAGAACAGTATAACATACCCTTTGGGTGTGTTTATTGACCGTACAGTTAGAAATGCCCTATTCCCTATCGACCATATTTTGGTCGACTCTTGGGATTTTTTGAGGAGGATTAAGAATGAATATTATATCAAAGATGTTAGTTTTTCCCCCATTGATGTGGTTGACTTATTCACCTCAATTCCACATGACAAGGGACTAGAATTTTTTCACTAAGATTTGGTTGAAAAAAACAATCTGAGTAACACCACGGTCAATTTTATTATGGAACTTATGGAGGTGATTTTAAAAAACAACTTTTTCAGTTTTGGTGGGGAATTTTTCGACAGGTCAAGGGGGTGGCGATGGGCAGCAGTTGTGTGCCAATTTTCGCTAACCTGGTCATGTACCATTGGGAAACTATGTTTGTTTTGGATACCCTTTATAAAGAATCTTGGTTGGTATACCTTAGGTTTTTGGATGACCTTTTCATATTATGGAAGGGAGATGAGGTACATATAAAGTTTTTGGACTTCCTTAATGGGATCTGAATATTTTAAATTCACAGGCAATAGTGGGAATTCACCCATCAACTATCTGGACATCAAGTTGAGTAAAGATGTAGGTTCTAACTGTTTTCAATCCTGTGTGTATAGAAAACCGACCTTTTTGAATGACTACTTAGAGTTTACAAGTAGTCACCCCCTTTTTGTGAAGAGAAATATTGTAAAAAGCCAAATGGTCCAAGTTGTTAGAATGTGTTCTAACCTCGGACTGGCACAAACTGAAACAGAATGTTTGGCCAACATGTTTGGGGCTAGGGGATACCCACTGGAATTTGTAAACATCAGGGACCAAGTCATTAGTGAATGGGATTTAAGATTTAAACCACTACTTGGTGTTACGGAGGATAACATTGATCAGGTCCAAAGTTACGATAGGGACTATACATATTCAATGGTGTTAACCCATGGGGAAACCTCTTCTGGAATTAAAAACATTATTAAAAACAATTGGGTCATGTTTAAAGGGAACCAGGAACTTTTGACTGTTATAGGTAAGGAACCATCTTTTACCTATAGGATAAATAGACATTTAAAAAGTCTTTTGGAAAATCATGTTCCAGTTAAAAAAGGAAATACAAAAGGGACTACTAAATGTGGGGCCTGTGAATACTGTAAATATATAGTAGGTACCCCTACGGTTCATTTAGGACCCCATAATATTGAAGTTAAATTTGGGGCAGGTACTTGTACAACAACAGGGTTGGTGTACCTTGCTATTTGTGAAGTTTGTAGTTATTTTTATGTTGGGAAGACCGAAAGGAAGTTGAACAGGAGAATCTATGAGCATTTGTACAGTATTACAAAGAAAGATGAAAACAATGCACTTTTTAAACATGTTCATATCAACCCTGATCATTTTTTTCTCTTTGGTATCCTAGAGGTAGTTAGCAGAGACATCGGGGGGGGGGGGGGTGACTGGACTAACAAATTGCTTAGAGCTGTAGAGCTAAAGCAAGATGGCAGTTTAGGTTGAACGCTACAGTAGCCCCAGGAATCAACGATCATATAAGTATTAAACCTGAATTAAGGTACAGGGCATATAAATTTTAATTTTCCCTGGTCTTGCTTTTAACATTATTTTTCTAAGTAGTATAAATTACAGTGATTTATGTTAGTTTCACTAAAAGGTTTTGCAATTATTAAAACAGGGCTGTTTGTTTTATTATTTAAAGTTTTTATGTTAATCTGGCATTTCCACTTTAAGAACTTGTTTTCTTTAATTTATGGATCAATGCCAGTATAAAAGAGTAGGATTTCAATTTTTAATTGTTCTGATGAAGTCTTATGACAAAAGCGCTTGACCTTTTGTTTGTTTGGAGTACTTTTTACCTTGGCTTTTGTGCCTTTGTGACTTTTTACTGTTTTATCTATTAAACGTTGGTTTACAACAAAGTCATAGGATTATTGGCTACAGAGTGGTATTTTTCATTTTATTTGTGGTGTTTTACCACTCTTACACCGTTTTCTGTTGAATGATGATAAGCCATTACAGCTAGGGAAAAACATGATTAGCATATTTATGTTGACATGTGGTGCTTCATATGAAATGAAAGGGTTGGGAGGGTGGCCTTATAGTTAAGGTGTTTGCCTTACAAATACAAGGTGCAGAGTTTGAGTCTCACAGGGGATAATTGGCTAGGCTTAAAATGGCTCACAAGGGCAGTTAGCTTAGTATGAACCCGTGAACCATGGTGGGTCAGTGCACATGACGTATGTGATCCCTAACATGAGCTCTTGAAGTATAATCTGCAGCATCTTTTGTCAAGGTTAGACTTGGAACTGGAGGAACAAAATGAATTCTTTGACTGATGACAGCTGGTTGCACCACCACTGCAGTTCCTTTATCTGAGATGGAATAAATGAATGGGATGCACTCTACTTCCCTAGCACTTTGACTCTAAAGATTGGGTAATCAGCCTTGTAATTTTCTCACATGCAAGCTAGCACTAGGTACCATAAAGATGGCTGAGAACATGTGCCCCTAGGTTTTCACAAAGATCCTTTAAGTCAGCTTATTTTGCAGAGAAATGTAAAAAAATCATCACTTACAGTCTATGATGAGAAAGTGAAATGGCACAAGCTTCTATGTTTAGAAAGGCTAATAATTTCATATGCATGAGAGAGAAAGAAGTACACTAAGCTTAATTTCATAAAATTCTAAGAAATTCCCAAGCTTTGCATACATTTAAGAGTTTTCTATATGTCAGTTAAACAGGCTGGATCTATATATATATATATATATATATATATATATATATATATATATATATATATATATATATCTGCACTCCTGAAGCGTCAGGAGAGAAACAAGCTGGTGCTACGCATTTGGTAAACCCCCCCTGGGTGCAGTATAAAGGCTAAATGTTAAGGGCATGAATTTGTAATAGCAGTTTCCTGTTCAAAATCAATGAAACTGCCAGTAGGCTTTGGGATTTGAAGATAAAAATATTGAAGGCTGCTGTTAACTATTATGCATAAGAATAAAAAAAAATTTTGCACTTCATTCATCTGTTTTTAGTGTATTTGTGTTTCCTCCTACATTATTTTGCTTTTCTTAAAAGTACTCAATTTTATTTATTCTGCTGCATTTATTACTGCTTGGTAGTAGCCTGATAAAATTGTAACTGTTATTTGAAGTCTTTTGGTTTAAGCACTTGGGCTTCATACAGGCTGTTTTACATTAAGAAGGTTTGCGGTCTGCACTGTTGTGGCAGGACAGGTAGCTTACATCCTTCTAAGCTGGGAATTGCTGATTGAAGGCCCAGTATCTGCTATTCTAAAAGTGTATTAGTTCTGGCTTAAGCACTTGGGCTTCAGGCCAGTTATTCTACATTAAGAAGGTTTGTGGTCTGCACTCTTGTGGGAGGAGAGGCTGGATTCTGCCCTTATGAGCTGGGAATTTCTGGTCACAGGTTTATTGTGCCTGCTTATTTGAACTGTTTCTTTCTGAAATTGGTGCAATTTGTTGCTGTAGCACACACCAGATTCAGGCCTGCAAAATCTAGCTTTGTTTGTATAACTTGAGCACTGATCCAGGCCATCTTTTTTTGGAGAAGGTTCCCCTGTACCCTAGTAGCAGGAGTGTGCAGTTAGAACTTGTCTGATTGAAGATTGCTGGAGCAGGGCTCAGTTTTGAGCTTCTTTCCTGGTTAATTGGGTAACATGTTTAAATTAGTTTGTTTGTCTTCTATTGTTTTATATATATATATATATATATATATATATATATATATATATATATTGCACTTTATTCATCTGCTTTCACTGTATTTGTGTTTCTTCCTACTTTATTTCTAGGGGCATTGACTACAGCTCTGATCTGCGATATATAACAATAAGTATCCTTTTCTGTGCATTTAAAGTGTTTTTTTGAGTGTATCTGCTTTATTTTCTGGAAAAAAAAAAAAAATATATATATATATATATATATATATATATATACTTGTTTCCCACCTTTCTAAGCTAGTATAGTCCAGTTTTCAGGTTAGTGCTGAATTCAGGGCTGTGTTACAAATCTCTGTGTTTGCCCATACCTTACTTGGATAGAAGGAAGTTTCTCTGTTCACCTGTGAGAGAAGGGAGCTTTGAGCAGCATATCTGTCCCTGGAGGAGTGGTTTCAGCCCAGAAATTAGTAGTTTATTTCCCATTTTGGGCTAATTTCCATCTCTTTTATTTCCTTGCTATAAATACCATATTTGCCCAGTTTTGCACGCTGGGCAGTGCCTGTTGGCTAGGGTAAAACTATTCCTGGCTCCACAAAGCCTCCTCTTCAAATTTTCCCTTGGAACTAGACAAACTTTCAACTTAAGCACTCAAGCCATTTATTTCTCAGCCCAGCACTTTTGCTCAAAACTTATAGCAAGCACTTATAAACCCTAGCACTAGACCCTCCTGTACTGTACAGAAGGACAAGGCTCTCTATTTGACCTTACCACACATCCAGTAAAACAGTTCACTGTACCTATTCAGGCATGTCCAAAGGGCAGTTTCAGGTGTACTCTCCAGTCCAACTGGCGAATCTGGGCATTTTGAGGCAATGTTACAACTGCCTCATGTACACAGACAACCCCCTCCTCCTACCACCAAACACTAATACATGCGAGATTATACAATTATACAGCCAAACCAGAGGCTAAGCTCCCTCAACCCAAGAGTGGATCAGACAGTCAAGAGGAGAAGGGAAATACTTGCATCACACCACCAGTCTCACATAGACCCTTTAAACCAGCACCGGCAAAAAACACACATAAATACATGAAAACATACTTGGAGGCTCTAAATAAAAATCTGCAAAACCAACAGAGCTCTCCAAAGCAAACATCCAAGCAACATCCACCCCCAACACCAATAATGAAACACATACTTCACAAAACCAGTGTGCCATGCAATCATAGCCCTTAAGATAAAATGACATACCCAACATACTAGTAATAGGTGACTCTATAATCAGGCACACTGATGTCCCACTCACTATGCTGAATAAGGAGAAGGTTACTGTTAGCTGCCTGTCAGGTTCCAGGATCCGCCACATTAACATAAGCACTCAGGTCATTCCAGAACAAGTACAAATATGACTCTGTCATTGTCCATGTTGGTGTGAATGACCTGAGCCGTACCTCACTGGACTACATGAAAAGAGACATGGAGAGCTCTCTGATCATGTAGCCCAGGCCAGTATGACCCTGACCCTGAGTAGCATACTGCCATCACCAAGAATTATACCACGGTATAAAGAAAAAAATTCTCGATTTCAACAATTGGCTAAGTTTCGGGTGTCATTCAAAGGGGATCCAGTGTCTGTCCGCCTGGGATGACATGCTCGACAAGCCATGCTGCTTTGCTAGAGACAGCTTGCACCTGTCACCCTTAGGCTTTCGAATACTGGCCAAGGCTCTTGCCACCCCCATAGTGCCTTTTTTAGGCAAGGCTCAAAAGACAAACCCATCGCCGTAAATAGCACAAGTAATGAAACACTGAGGGTAATGCTACTCAATGCCAGAGGTCTAAATCTCAAAATGCATGCACTTGTGGCACTCCTCAGTATGGAGAAAATCAATATATGTGCAGTAACAGAAACCTGGTTTAAGACTCCAGAGAGCACCCCAGCACTACCAGACTACAACTCATACCATACATTTTGGCCACAGAACCCAAACCGAAATACAAAACGTGGGGGTGTATCCATATTCATCAAGGATACCCACACCTCCAGGTTAGTGGCACAGCACGATGCTTCAGAGATCATCCACGTGCAACTAACAATGGGCAAAACTGCAATTCAAATTGTAGCTTGCTACAGATCACCCACCATGTCCCAGGACTCCCATTCCACCTTTCTGGAAACACTGGGAAACATAAAGGTCCTACCAAACACCCTAATATTGGGTGATCTCAATTACCCAAACATTAACTGGGAGAACTACTCTATGACTAACTCCCTTGCCCAACATTTCCTAGAATTTATAAACTCAAATGCCCTGGTTCAACTGGTCAACACTCCCACCAGAGGTGACAACATATTGGACCTGGTCATCACCAACATGGGCGACTGGTGTTCTACACCGGAGGTCAACCCCTTGCTGGTTAGTTCTGACCATAAACAAATCACTTTGGATATCCACATTCTGCCCCCACCCCCGGACAAGAAAACCGCCATGAAAAACTTTTCAAAAACAAACTTCACATTACTTAAGACTGAGGTGGAAAGTTTCAAAGCCCCCATGCTGAAGGATAACACTGACTAAGCTGCAAAATCCTTTACTAATGCATTCTATGGGCACCTACAAGAATGCATGGATCATGCCATCCCAAGCAAAACCAAGACTCACTCCTCCAAGAAAAGGAAACCAGTCTGGTGGACTCCTGCCATAAACAAGCTATACAATAGATGGAGGAAATTAGTGCAGAAAAGAGTAAAATCCCAAGAAGGAAAGACATCCCTGATCAGTATCAGCAAGAAACTGCAATCCCTCATAAAATCATCCAAGGTGAGCTTTTGAAAGAAAAATTGCCAAGGACTCTAAAGATAACCACAAGGCATTCTTTAGCTATGTCAAGAATCCAAGTGGCAATACTCAGACCTGCTCAGAGTTAATGCAGAATGGCACAAGATACACTGAACCGACCAATATTGCCAACATCCTGGCAGACAGGTTCAGCGCAAACTTCACCCCCCTCTCACCCCCAAAAGGGCCCATAACCATGCCAGAAGAATGTAGAGTCCCTGAAATCACCGACACTCAGGTTAAAACAGCCCTCTCCAAAGCCAAAAACACAGCATCAATGGGACCGGACGGTGTCCCAGGTTGCGTCCTACAGGAGCTCAAAGACGAACTAACTCCTCACCTAAACGCACTGTTCAAACTCAGCCTCTCCACAGGCTACATACCCATAGAGTGGCGCACAGCAATGGTTATTCTGCTCCACAAAGGTGGAGCCACAACAGACCCCGGGAACTATTGCCCTATAAGCCTGACTAGCTTGGTCTGCAATGCTATGGAGCGCATTATCATGGAACTCATTAACAGAGACATTGGGAACCTCCAAACACTGGACCCTACCCAGTTTGGCTTTGTTAAGAGCAGATCATGCCTCCTAAACCTGGTGGACTTCTTTGAGATAGTTACCAAGGCTATAGACAAGGGAAAGGTGGTACACACAGCCTACCTAGACCTTGCTAAGGCCTTCGACACCATTCCCCATTCTGGCATTATAAACAAGCTCACCAGCCTGAACATAAACCCCTACATCACAAGATGGGCTGCTAACTGGATCATGGACAGAACCCACATGGTGAGAGTTGTGGGAGCTAGGTCCGACTCTAAGCCGGTTACAAGTGGCGTTCCCCAGGGCTCAGTCCTAAGACCCCTCCTGTTCAGCATATACTTCTCAGAGGTACAGGCAAGCACAGGAGGACTACGGCTGACCAAGTTTGCAGGCGACTGCAAACTAGGGGCTATAATTGACTCTCCGGCTGACACAGACATCCTCCAAAAGGGTTTCACTGAGATGGATACCTGGTGTCAAAATCATGGCCTCAAGCTAAATGCCAAAAAGTGCATAGTCATCCCCTTTGGAAAAAACAAAGTATCCACAAACTACCACATAGGTGGTAGTCCCCTAAATATGGAAAACGTAATAAGGGATCTGGGGACCCAAATAGATAGTAACCTCACCTTTGATAATCACATGGCCAAAGTGGTTAGAAAATCCTTCTATGTGGCCCATCTAATCACAAAAGGGTTTGCATCCAGATCAAAAGAGGTCATTGTGCCCCTCTCCTCATTACTCATCAGACCCATCATAGAGTACAATGCCCCATTTGGGATGTACCTTACAAGACACCTGCAACAGCTGGAAAGACCACAGAAGTACCTCACCAAGAGGATCACTGGCCTCAAACAGATGCCCTATGCAGCTCAGCTGAAGAAACTCCAGCTGTACTCGGTTGCATACTGCCTACTCAGAGGTGATCTCTACCTGACATACAAGGCCATGTCCAACCCAGAACTGATGGACATGCTCCACCTAAAGAAAACCTTATCCCCTCGAGCCACATGCTCTAGGAATCTAAACCTCAACACAACAATAAATAGGGTGTGCTGGAGGGATAGATTCCTGTCCCAGAGACTTCCCATGGTTTGAACAAGATCCCAATCTACATTAGGCAGAGCTCCTCACTAACACTCTCCAAAAGAAACCTTGAGGAGTGGATAGGAAACAGAAAGTTTACCCCGGGGATCACTTCATTGGCTGTGCTGGACAGAGGCACAGGGAACTAATGTAAGGGGGCGGCGAAAGCCAACATACTCTGGCTAGGCTTATAAATGCCTTCAGGCAGGTAGCCTAGTACCTACCTATGAACCTATGAACCTAATAGCATAAAGACAGTGAACTGTCAGCATCCTGAAGTTGTTGGTATGCAGATGCTAAGATCTGTCAGATTTAGTATAACCCTTCAATCATGGATTTCATTACACTGGTGTATACTAGGGCAAATGCCTAGTCTGTGTGATTGTATGCCACAGTGAGTGTCGTGGTCCCTGGCAAGGCCAGCTTTAAAGACAGGTTAGTCACTTAGAGTACTTTGATGGAGGGGGGTTGTTTTAATTGTTTTTTGTTTTTTTATAGTCAAACAGTTGCAAAGCCATGTATTGGCACACAAAACTGGTTGTAGGAAAAAAAAGTAGCATAAAATCTAATATGCTTTCATTTTATTCTGTCCTCGTACTACATAGATTGAAACCTAGTAGCTCTCTTTCAGTCAAACAGAGAGAGTAGCTACATTATGTACATGATCTAGGGCACCATGGGAGGAAGCCAAAACACTTTGCCTTACTAGACAGGCATCAGCACTCTGCAGGAAGTTTTTTCTATTATGCCCACATGATTTGCCTTGGAGTTGCCCACTTGTCTGGTGAGAGTTTGCTACAGGCATCCATTTGTTGGCAAATGAAATAGTTCCATTAGAGGAAAGCTGGGAGCTGGATTAATTTAGTATAAGATTCAGATGCAGAGATGCAATACTTTATTTTTCGTTTTTTACAAAATTTGAATATGAAAACATGAATGCAGGACACGCAATGATGTTATTGAGGCTAAGCTATCCACTGTAGTGGCATCACACTGAACTATTTTTGTTTTATTATTTTCAATTAAATTTACTTTACACATACATTTCTTAGCATTTTTAGAGAGGGCAGAAGAAATGCCTATGAACTATACACCATTATGAGAAAGGTTCATCATTCTGAGTCTTAAAAATTCTATGTTCTTCACTGTTCCATAATGAGAAGGTCTATCATATATTCATTGTTACACTGTCATAGCAGATGTCTATGGCTAATAATACTGAATCCAATTAGTTCATCAAAATAACATATTTTAAGTAGAAAGTAACAAATTTTAAGCACACTGTGAGTTTTCAAGTTGAAGTCATTAGTATTTCACATTTTGCCCACATGTTCCATATTATATGAGGTAGCATTTTACATTCAGATGATGGAAGGGTGAGAGCTGCTGGGGAATAAAAGGCACAAGGTCATCCCTGTGGTGCGGTGAAAGTGTGGAGGAGAGTGTATGCATAGCTCTTAACTTCATAACTCCAGAATCAGGGGCAGAACCAAAAATAAAACACAGCCATTGAGACAGATTTTAACTATTGATATTATATACTTAAAAAGTTGCTAGAATAACTAGTTTTGTATCAACATGTATTTTCTAAAGGATATGAAGTCTGAAACTCAAATGTCTGTCATTATTCTGTGATTGCAGTTTTCATCAATTTGGCAGAAGAACACAACTTTTACAACAAACACAACAAAAATATAAGAAAAAAATTATGGATATTGTGTCAAATCAGGGACAGTGTAAAGGTATGAGGGTATGTGTCTGAAAGCAAGTTATTATATTGGTCACTTGTCATTTCACGTTCAGTCTTCACCAAATCTTATGTCAAAAAGGTGGTAAAATTCAAAGAAGGTGGCTATCTTTGGGGTAAGTTGGAGGCATGCTATGTATAATGTATCTGAGAGCAACAAGATTAAATAAATTACTGTGGCCATTTCTTTATTAACTGTCATTCCAGTGTGGCATTACAAGGGTACATATAAGATGGCTATCTTTGGGGACAAGGGGTGGAAAGAAGGTATGCCATATTGGTAGTGTCATTGGTTCAGCAAGTATCACACTCACCTTCAGTATTGGAAGAACAAAAGACTGTGGGTTCTATTTATGCACCAGATGTTTGGATTAATTTTCCAGTAATGAACTACAGTGTAGTATAAGGAGGGTGTTGCACTCCTGAGTGTGCTATCTTTCAGATGAGATGTGAAACCAAGGCCCCAGCTGCTTGAGTTGATGGCGGTAGAGGTAAATGTAAAAGATCACACAACACTTATAGGTTCATAGGTTACTAGGCTAACGGTTCTAGAGCCCTTACAAGCCTAGCCATACTTATCCCAAGTTGCCCCAATTGTCAGTGGTTAGGTGAGTGAAATTCACAGAGGTAAGGGTCTGTGTTAGTTAATACCAACTTCCTCTGTCGAGGAGGGACATGGGAGCCACTCCAGGAGTGAATTTGCAGTCACCCATCCATAGATCTAGGCTGCATTTGAAGAGAGTTGGGGAGGGGTTCTGTTTCGCATGAATTGGAAGCTTGTTCCAGAGAAGTGGCAATCTCTAGGAGAAGTATCTCTCTGTCCTGTATGACCTACTTATGTCAGAGGCTAGGTTAAGATCCCTGGAGCAAGTGACCCTTGTGCAGTTTGATTTATGAATGTGTAGCATTTCCATCCCAGCCAGGTCAGAGATTGCCTTGTAAGCCAGGCCCAGCAACCTGTAGGAGACAGAATACAGTGACAGGGTTTTTAGTCTTTCTGCTTAAGACTTTTTTGTGTACCCTGTAATTTCACAGTGAGAAACCTCTGTGGTCTTCCCAATTATTGCTGGTGCCTGGTGAGGTACATGCAAAAGGGAGCATTGTACACAATTATTGTTCTGATGAGGGATGAATATAATGGAATTATAATATCCTTAGAGCTAGATGCAATGCCTTTATTTATAAGATGTGCTACATAGAAGGATTTCCTTACTATTATGTATATGTGGTGGTCAAAGTTCAAATTGCTATCAACCTGAGTACACAAATCACATTTCACTGAGTCTACACTTAGGAGGTGCTTTCTATAATGTAATTAGCAGGGATGTCAGCTTTCCCAAAGGGAATAATAATGTATCTTTTTGCATTTAGCTTTAAGCCATGGCTTTGGCACTGGTTATTTGTCTGCAGTATATTAGCATCACTGGGGACTCAAAGATTGCTCCCAATTTGCAATTGTCAGTGAACTTAGTCAAACACAGGCTGTCCAGGTTTGCCTGGACTACTGAGAAATAAATTCAGAACAGTAAGAGGTGCAGGACAGTACCCTGTGGTACTCCACCGGTGGCTGGTCTTTTGCTAGAGGTGAAGTCACACACTTTGACAGTATGTGTCTTGTCGGTGAGCCAGTTGGCTACCCACATGGTAATGTAGTGGGTTAATTCCCAATTGGGAGAGTTTCTCTATAATATCTGAGTGGGAGATTGTGTCAAATGCCTTGGCTAGGTAAAGATAGGCAGTATGCACTGCCTTTCCTTCATCCAGGGCCTTGGTGACTTTCTTGAAGAAGTCAGCTATTTTTAAAAGGCATGATCTACCTTTAATAAATCTGAACTGGTTTGGCTTCAGAGTTTGGAGATTACCTATGTCCTTGTTAATAAGGTCCACAGTGGTTCTTTCCATCGCCTTGTAGATGAGGCTAGTCAAGCTTATGGTCCTATAAATCCCAGGGTCAGTTGATGGTCACCCTTTGTGCAGAGGGGTTAATGTTGCTGTCCTCCATATATAGCCAGTTTGCAGGCTATGGTTAAACAGAGATCCAAGTGGGTCTGCTAAATCATGTCTTAAGTTGTTCAAAAGACAACTTGGGATGTTGTCTGGTCCCACTGATGCCATGCTTTTCACCTTGCAGAGCACCAATATGACCTGCTCTCTTGAGATAACAAGCTAAGGAATGGTGGCAGGTATACTTGACTATAAGGGACAGGAGGGTGAAGTTGGCTCCAAGTCTTTCAGCTAGCAAGTTGGCTATTACCTCCAGATGAGTATGGGTGGTGCCATCCACAACCAGTTCAGTGCATAGGTGGGTATTCCCTTTTAGATTTTTGACATAGTTAAAGAATGCCTTGTGATTATCCTTAGCAAGGAGGCTATTTTTGCTTCATAATTAGCCTCTGAGGACTTGATAAGATCTCTGATTTGTTTGTTTATGCTAGAGAGGGATTTCTTGCTCTACTTAGCCAATTCCCTCTTCTTCTTGGACATTAGTTTTTTTCTCTTGTTCCACAGCTTGTTTATACTAGGGGTCCACCAGGGTGGCTTGTTTTTTTTGGCAAGACCTGGTTTTAATCCAGTCAGGTACAGCCAGTTCTATACAACTTCTTAACTGGTTGTACAGGGCATTGGTGTACACTTCTGCATAGGAGTCTGTGTTATCTGCTTTGAGAGGGCTTTGAAACTTCTTATATCATCACTTAGTAGGAGATCATTTGTCTTTGAAAAATTCTTAAACATTTTTGAGAGTATCTGGTCTTACAATTACATCAAAAAAGACTGATTTATGCTCCAATTTTACCAGGGAGACAATAACATGGGGGCGGGTGTACAATGCTCTCCCATGTTAGTGAGTACTATGACCAGGACATTTGAGCCTCTGGTGTGCTGACTAGTTGTTCCAGAGTATTTGCACTGACAAAGTCCAAGAACTTGTGAGGCAGCATGTTTGTAGCCCAGTGTGGTTCCAGGTTGACAGTAAGATAATTAAAATCACCCATGAGTAAGGTGTTGGGCTGTATGCCAAGTGGCTCCAGTAAGTTCAGGTATGCGGTATGCTTTTCCTGTCTCATGGTGGGGGACCTATAGCTAGCTATGTTGTGGTAGGGGTCTTTGCCAAAGTTAAATGGACATGGAGTAGCTCAAGAGAGTCATACTGTTTGGCTAGTCTCAAGATGCACTTATCCTTAGTGAAGATGGATACACCTCGTGCTTTACTTCTTTCACATTCAGTTTGTGGTCTAAACATATGGAAGACATTGCAACCCTGCAAGGCTGGGGTGCTTTCCACACCTTTGAACCATGTCTCGGTGACTGCACATATGTCAGCATCTTGCAAAGTGAGGATTGCTTCCATGGAGTACAGTTTCTTGTTTAGACCCCTAGCACTAAGCAGCAATACCTTGTGTTTAGTGATGATTTTGTTATGTTGGGAGGTTGGTTATTTTAACTCTGCCTAAAAAAGGACACAATACAGGTGGCTAATACCTTTGCCAGTATCCAAACTCCTAGAGAAAACAAGGGCAGATCATCTCTGGCAAAGCAGCATGGTCTGTCGACAATGTATTCCCAGGCTGAAAGATGTTGGATATCCTTGGACTGATACTAGAAACTAAGCCAATTTTTAAGTCAATCATTTTTTGTTTGTATTGTGGCATCATCCTTGGAGAAGGTAGAATGCTGTTTAAGGCTATCCTTATACCTGCATGTGACACATGCATGTAACACATAACCTGAGAACTCAGTCACGTCTCTCTTCATATATTCCATTGAAGTACATCTCAAGTCATTTACCCCCACAAGGACTATAATAGAGTCATACCGGTACTTGTGGTTGAGTAACTTGACTGCTTGAGTGACTTATAACCACTCACCTATAACCAATACATTATGTTTTGTGCTGGTACGCCTTATGGGCTTATTTGTTGAGACACTGGTGTGTGTGTGTGTGTGTGTGTGTGTGTGTGTGTGTGTGTGTGTGTGTGTGTGTGTGTGTGTGTGTGTGTGTGTGTGTGTCTGTGTGTGTGTGTGTGTTATTATGTGTTGTGGTTGTTTTTTGCATTGTTATGCATGTAAGTGGTTTCCATTCGGGAGGCCTCCAGTCTTTTGGTAAGCTACTAGTCAGTACCTCTTCATATGTGGATTTATGTGTCATGTCCTTATTTAGTGTGGAAAGTGTGTGTGTGTGCTGGCAACCTGTTTGGCATTCAGTTTGTCCTTATGTGAGAGTCTTGCCTCCAATTTCATAGTGTAACTACATCTCTCACATAAAGTATTTGTTTCAGGAGTAAGTAGTCCTTAGTGTAGAACAGTATGTGTACTTTAAGAAGCTCTCCATGGGCTTGCACAAGTGCATAAATACTGAGCACGTGCGAGCCTGACTGCCATTTTGTAGTAAGCTGTTGAGATATAAGCATGCATGTCTGTGTAGTCTGTCAGTTAATCAGTTTGTTTATTTTTTGTACTGTTGCTATCCATCCTGATGCATTTCTGTGTAATAAAGCATATAAACAAACTACTCCACCTGTTCGTCAGTTAATCAGTTTGTTTATATTTTGTACTGTTGCTATCCATCCTGATGCATTTCTGTGTAATAAAGCATATAAACGAACTACTCCACCTGTTCGTCTTCAATTGTAAACCAAGATGAGCGACATGGTATCAGAATGTGATCCAGATTCAGGACCGAGAGTCACTCAGTTAATAGTGGAGAAATATAGAGGAATGGGTCATCTCTACTGCGCATACAACTTGCAAAAACAGGTCAGAAACGGATTCCAGGTACCAAAACTTGCTTAAATGCTTTCTTACTCAAAGAATATAAACCAAAGCACTCAGAATGCTCAAAACAAATTTCTAATTAAACAAAATGTCCGAAACTGTGACATATTGATAAAAATATTCAAAATAGTTATGAAAACGTTTGAAATAATGTCCGAATTGCATAAAATGTACAAAATAAGGAAAATAACTGCATTTTTCGTAGCACATAGCACATAGCACATATTTTTTCACATTAATTAAAGCTATTTGAGATATCCAAAGTATAGACAGTGTTGACAAGTTTATGCAGTATTACAGTACAGTTATTTCACAAAATACAAACATTTCAAAGCATATTTCGCAAAGTACAGTATTTCAAAGAGTTTATTGTGCATTTGAATGTTATTACAAGTACTGGCTGTGTGTGCATGTTCATATATAATTACAAGGGCAATATTTTCACTGTGTTTGGGCATACTTTGTTAGCATGGCTGAAAGATTTTGAAAACTAGGTCCACTTGCCTTTGAAAATAATATTGCAGGGAACTGGAGAGTGTTTGAGCAAGAGTATGATATTTCAGTCAAGCTCCATTTTCTGATAAAAATTACCACACAAAGTTTAGCTGATTCAGAAGCCATATAAAGAGAGCGTTCATTTGTGTATGCACCTGTTGTATTTGCAGGAGAGGGGGAAAACTGTTATATAGTGGATTCTAGCTGAGTCATGGGAAGACCCGGAGTGTTTAAAACATAAATTTAGAGAAACATGTAACCCCCAAACAAATATTACCCTGAAAGGCACTTATTTTACACAAGAGATCAAAAGCCTGGTGAAACGTTTGCAGCATATATAACTGACTTGAGAAACAAAGCTAAAATGTGCAGATTTGGTGATTTAAGGGATGAGCTGATAAAATACAAACTTGTGTGTGGTATTAAAGATGATGCTGTGAGAAAGAATTTGCTTCTAGACAGTGATGTAACTTTGACTAAGGCCATTGAGATTTGTCAGATATATCAACTCACAGAAAAGCACACAAATATGCTTACAAATGAGAAATGCATGCTTCCAGTATCTCCTAGTGCTTATGTTGATAGTATGTAGTACCTGGCTAAAAGAAACAGACCAAAGCACATGGCAGCATCTGTGAGCCCTGTAACACTCGCTGGTAAACCCCATAGCTTTTGCAAATTCCAGAGTGTGTACAGTCTCAGTGAAGCACAACGGTGAGTCCGCAAACTCAAAGCATGTACCCTCACATAGCTTCATAATCAACCATTGTAATTGTGGTGGTAATCTTGTGTCTAAAAGAGAAAAGTGCTTGGCTTTTGGTCAAGAATGCCACTGATGTAAGAAATAGAATCATTTCCAGAGATTTTGTAAATCAAAAGTATGTGCTGGTGAGAAGCTTGATTTGTCAATGTGTGCGAAGCTTGTTGCTTATGGTGGTGAAGAAATTCAAACCAAAGGTTCAGTCATACTTTTTTATTACTCTGCTGGAAACAGCTATGACTTGCAATTTTACATAGTCAAAAGGCACATACAGTTATTATTAGGCCTCAGAGACAGTTTGAAAATGGGACTACTTTCATTTAATAAGGAAGTGCACCATTTAAGCTTGAAAGACCACTGCTCTAATTTCATCCAGTCTATTTTTTCTACCTATGCTGATCTTTTTGAAGACAAACTAGGAAAACTCCCAGTTGTGTACTCCATGAAGTTAGATCCTGAAGTCAGCCCAGTTGTCAGACCAGCCCCGGAGAGTTCCAGTAGCTACGCCAACAGAGTCAAAGCTGAGCTAATAAAATCTTACAGCAAGGTGTGATTTGTCCAGCAGAAGAACCAACTGAATGGGTATCCTCCATGGTAGTAGCTCATAAGAAAAGCTCAGATGATATCAGAATATATATTGATCCCTGAAATTTGAACACAGTGCTGAAAAGACCTCATTGTCCAATGCGTACAGTCGAAGAAGTTGCTGGTCTTATGCCAAATGCCACTGTTTTTTTTCTGTTTTGGATGCAAAGAGTTCATTTTGGCAAATTTTGCTTGACGAAAAATCTTGATTGCTAACCATCTTCAGTTCTCCTTTTGGCAAGTATAGATTTTTGAGAATGCCATTTTGGATAAATTCTGACAGTGAAGTCTTCCAGCGTGCCATGGAACAAATTTTTTCTGGATATCCGTGTGTTATTATAGTAGATGTTATTCTGGTAGGAGGTAATAGTGAAGCCGAGCATGACAGAAACCTCAATAAAGTTCTGGAAAGAGCATGTGAAGTGAATCTTAAGCTGAATCCTCAGAAGTATAAATTCAGACTACGAGAAGTTACTTATGTTGGTCATTTATTTACCAGTTCAGGCTTACAACCAGATCCCTCTAAGCAAACTGCTATTCTCGAGATCTCAGCTCCAGACAATGTTCAAGCCTTACAAAATTTTCTTAGCATGGTTAACTACCTAGGCAAGTTCATTCCAGACCTGAGCCAACTTTCAGCACCACTCAGAAAGCTGACACACAAAGATTTATCTTGGTCATGGTCAGAGCAATACCAGAGGGCATTTGATGTCTTGAAACAGAGGACTGCCAGTCCACCGACTCTCAGATACAATGATGTATCTCTTTCTTGTGATGCTTCAGAATTTGGTCTTGTTGCAGTCATACTTCAAGAGGGTAGACCAGTAGCCTATGCATCCAGAACTCTAACCTAAACTGAAGTGCAGTATATACAGATAGAGGCAGAGCTCTTAAAGTTCAGGCCTGTACCACCCCAGAATTCCACCACTTCCCTCTAGGACGACAATTGCAATTGAAGCATGTGAGATTATTTACTTAAGTTCTGTGCCTGTTTTATATAGTGTGTAAGCCAATTGTTGTATTTTTATTCTCTATTTCAACTACATGTATAGTCAATTGTTTTATTTTTATCTCCATTTCAAATATATGTAATGCCTATAGTAATTTTTACTTTCTTAGCATCTATTATGTTATCCGTACCTTCTTCTTGGAGCTTTTCTCCCCGGGCCTCTACTGAAAATGGACATGTATCCAGCTAGACTAGCCCGGTAAACAAATGTAAAATAAAATAAAATAAATTGTGTTTGCATGTTCAGAGTTCCGTGATTATATTTATAGTAGACCTATCCAGACTGAAACAGATCACCAGCTTCTAGTCACTATTTTGTGAAAGCCTATGCATACAGCTCCTGCCAGATTGCAATGCATGATGTTGAAATTGCAAAAGTATAATTTCAGTCTTGCCTGCACAAAAGGCAAACCTTTTTATCTTACTAATACATTTTCCAGATCACCCAGAAATACCACTGACCAGCATGAAAATGAGCAGCTTGATTTTGAAATCATGGAAGTGGGCATTTTTTCTTCCACACATCTTGATGAGCTTAGAAGTCATGCTGAGACTGATACAGTTCTTCAAAAGTTGAACCACTTTATCACTTGAGGACGGCCACCAAAGCAATCTTGTTTACCAATAGATCTGCAATCCTTGTTCTGTATGTAATAGTAATAAGCCACATCAGCAGAAAGAACCACTTCAACTAAACCAGATTCCTGAGCTACCTTGGTCAACAGTAGCTACAGACATTTTTGAATGTAATGGTCAACATTATTTGGTGTTAGTAGACTCTTATTCACATTGGTTTGAGATTAACCTAGCATCCAGTCTGCCATTATTAAGTTAAAGCATCATTTTGCAATCCATGGTAGTCCACACAAAGTTATTTCTGACAATGGTACATGGTTTACAAGCCAGCAGTTCAAAAGATTGGCTGAAGAGTGGGATTTTACTCATGTTACAAGTAGCCCTGAGTACCCACAGTCAAACGGTTTGGCAGAACGTGCAGTTCAAAGTGCAAAACAATTTACTAGAAAAGTTGAAATGAGAAAATAATGATGTTTTCTTGAATCTCAGACATATTCCTCGTAGTAAACATCTCGGTTCACCTGCACAGAGACTTCTGCCAAGACAAACCAGAACCATGCTACCAATCAGCAGTAATATATTGGTTCCATGTATCAAGAACAACAGATCAGTGAAAGTCCATCTGTTACAGAAGTGCTTATCCCAGAAATCCTGTTATGATAAGACCAGCAAACTGCTCAATCCATTACGAGAAGAGTAGATGGTGAGGATATAGACACGTCCAAAAGTTTTGATCGGACTGGTGTTGTGAAAAGTGTATGTCCAGAGCCAAGATCATACATTCTGGAATCACAAGGAGTAGAATTTAGGTGGAACTGAAAACATTTAGTACTGGTGTCTGAGCCTGTATTACAGAGTCTAACCTGCGAGAAAGACTCTAAATCTCAGAGTGAGTTATCTAGCGTTCTAGATCCAGAGGATGTTCCAGTAAATATTCCTGTCCCTGAGAAGAATCCCGAAACTCCAGAATCTGTTTGTTCACCAATGATTGTCCCTGTTGCTAAACCCAGTTCTGATTGCTATATCACTAGATGAGGTTGCATTTCTAAACCATGTTCCAGATACATGGCAACTTGGACATAAGGACATAAGTGTTGTGTGTTTGTTTCTTAGTGTCTATACAACTGCATGTCTTTTTCAAATGTCATTTTATTGTGGACAATTCATTAAAGATGGAGGATGTGGATCAGTATGTATGTATACCCTTAAAAAGCTTTCCATGTGCTTGTACAAGTGTATAAATACTGAGCACGTGCAAGCCTGACTGCCATTTTGTAATGAGCTGTTGAGATGTAAGCATGCCGGTCTGTGTAGTCTGTCAGTTAATCAGTTTAGTTTTATTTTGTACTGTTGCTATCCATCTTGATGTGTTTCTGTGTAGTGAAGCATATAGACGAACTACCCCACCTGTTCATCTTCAATTGTAAACCAAGACGAGCGACACTCACTATAGATGAGACACTTGCTACATTGCCTCAGAATTCCTATGTCTATCAGGCTAGCCAGAGACATGATGGGAAACTACCTGTCCATGATAGCTGGTTCTTACTGTATGTTTTATTATGGAAGGGAATGAGTTAATTTGACAAGAATGTGCTGGTAGCACCAAAACTACAAGAGGGACCTATACTTTGTGTAGGTTAAGGTTGATCAATAAGGAAATGCTATCAGTATGCAAATGAGTTGCACATAGAGCAGCAAAAAAGCTTGGAAGGCTTTGACTGGCAGCTGTTTATGAAAAAAATCAGCTTCTAGGCTTTTGCGTCTATGCTGGGCACTGCTAACCACCTCAGCATAAAGAGCAGCACCACCACGCAAATGTGAGGCTTAAATGCAAACAAAGAGAAATAGGTTTTAAGCTAACTACCAATCAGGAAAGCACACAATAAGCCTTCCACATGCAATCCCACACTAAGACAGGTTAGATCAGCACACGTCTGCCATAAGGGTGCAGAAAACACCTTCTTAATGTAGAATAGTTGGTTTGGAGCCCAAGTGTAATAACAAGATCATACAAAATACCTACAACAGCCCTACAACTAACCTATACAATGTAATACAGTGCAAATTATTTAAAGCAGCAGCAGTACAGCTTTTTTTTAAGTTGCTAAAGTACATTCACAGTATATAACAGAAGTGGAAAAATACTTAGAGCCCTTCTGTGTGCTTCCCAGAGCATGCAGACCAGGTAAACACCTACTACCACTAGATGAATAATCCCACTTCTCTTAATGTAAAAGCACAGTAAAGGAGTGTCCAGAGTGAAATGCTACCACAAAAAATGTAAATGATATGAAATGCTACCACAAACAAGCTTAAAGATACAGATAACAAAACAGCTTACAAAAGTGCGATTATTCAATAAAAGTATTTCACTTTTTATAAATGAGCCAAGAGCCACTCAGTTGTACAGAATTTATAAAGGCACTAAAAACAAGATAAGCTGATTAATAAGCCTTCCAGCCAATAAAACTACATGCAGAAATTTCAAGTGTTTTCACAGCCTAAACAGACCAGGCTACCTCCCAGTGCACTAGATGGAAAATCCACTGACCTCTTGATGTAAAAACAAGTGCTTGCTAGAGTATAAAAATATATTACTTTATCCAACAGCTAGGTAGATAATGAATTCAGAGCAAGTAAATCAGCAGAAATATCAACAGCAGTGTAGAAAAGGAGGAGCATATTCAGTTCAATATACAGTATGAGTGTTCAGCTTAAAATCACCAGCCTTAAAAAGCAGATCAATGATGGGGGTAGTGGGGAAAAATAGCAAGGAATCACAAGCAGTACTTTAGTTTATGCAGTCTTGAAACCTTTTCAGAAAAAAGACAAAGTCCCATAAATTTACTGTGTTTTTAAGTATCACTCAAAACAATTTAACTAATAAAAAACATGTGAAATGTGCAGCCTAGATAATTTAAGTATCAATTTTTCACATAGAATAACAATACAAGGCCAAGCAGATTTCTTAAAAGAAGAAAACAAAATGGAGCAGGTAAAAGAGAAAGCAGCTCTATCACTCACAAACAAAAAATGTAGGGTTACTTTCCTCACCCAGTTGAGAATCACCAGCTTTAGTTTATGCAGGCTTGAAATCTTTTCAGAAAAAGGCAAAGACCCAGAAATTCAGTGTGTATTTAAATATTATTCAAGGAAATAATTTAGCCAATGAAAAAGCATGCGCAATGTGCAACCTAGATAATTTAAATGTCTACCTCTCACATAGAAGGAAAACACCAGGCCAAGTGGATTTCTAAAAACAGGAAACAAAATGGAGAAGGTAAAACAGAAAGCAACTCTATCACTCACAGTAAAAAAAAAGATATAGGTTTACTTTCCTCACCCAGCAGGGAGTCACCAGCATGCTTTAGTTTATGCAAGCTTCAAATCTTTTCAGAAAAAGACTTACCAGAAAGAGTAGAGGAAGTTCCCCAGTGCCCTGGCCAAATTCTCCCCAGTATGTACAAATACCACTTTGGGCCTCCCCTGAAAAATGGCCACTGTCCTAGTCTAAGTAACCCAGTCAACAAAGCATAAACAAAATAAATGTGCATCTGACAGTACCATGTTAAATATATATGTCAGTGCAGTTATTTGTTCATTCACATTCACCCCAATGTAATCTCATAGGTATACACAGATGCAGAATACCAAGGAATAGTCCAGGTAAAATCACTTAACAATTGGATTCTATTATTAAATGCTCAAGTTCTCTGTCCTTTTTCTCCCTATTTGTTGTCCCTGCTATGAATAAACAACACAGCATTTAAAATATTTTAAATTGACTGTTTCTCTCCACTAAAACAGTACCATACAGTACTGTGATGGTTTCACTTTCAAAAAACTTTTATCCTGCCCTAAAAAAGTCTCCAATTCATTGATGTCATCAAGCCCACTGAATACAGGTAGTTTTCTGGCCAACTCCCTCCCCAAACTGACATCATCGTGATCATCCTAAAAACCCACCCATGCTGTGATGTCACAGCTCCCTGGTCCTTCCCTTACCCATACAGAAAGTAAAGGCTAGAACACGAAAACAGTTCTGAAGAAGACCAGATAACATGGTTGAAAGCGCTAAACTCTAAATCATTTTTGGCGTTTTTTATTTTGTTGCACGTTATTTACATCTTGTCAGTCAGTATTTGTGCCTTGTTCTTACATTTTTAATAGTATCGCAGTTACAGTCTGTGTTATTCATTTGTCTTACTGGCGTTGTGTGGATTAAACAAACCGTGTGAGAAGAACTGTATCCTTGTGTTTACTGGGACAACCAGCGCTTATTGGTGGAACCGAAGTCTTTTGGTAAACAGCTCAAATTACCCTTAGCACTTTGACAGCTAGGTGTGAAGGGGGATGGGAGATGAATCAAACTAGTACAATTCAGGCTTCATAAAAAACTGCAGTTTAGCCATTCTAAAAAGAAGCAGCAGTGAAAACACTTTGAAAGTCTATTCTGTGGCATTAGAACTGTTTGAGTGTTAAGTAGTCACTGAACGGCATGAAATGATACTTAAAAGTAACTGGCTGAAAGACAGCAGTGTATGTATGACTAGCCACCTTTGTTAGTCTCACAAGCAAACCCTGGTCCATCTAGCCAGTCTCCACTACTTAGTACAATATTTACTTACCATAATGGCAGACAGTTTCCCACCATTTCTCCAGCCAATCTGATTGACACGGGCACCCTGAGGCAATGTAGTCATTGCCTCATGTATACCGACAAACACTTGCTCCTAAAGCAAACCAACACTCCTAAACCAAACAAACACAGCATGTGAGAGATGTAAATATACCATGAAATTAGAATCAGTCTTCTCACATAACAATATTCAAGACATACAACAGGTTGTCAGCACACACAACTCCATCTCTCACACAAGATAAGGTCAAGACACATAAACCCACCTATGTTGAGGTACTCAATAAGAGTCTATCAAAAGACCAGAAACATCCCAAGTGCAAACAACATGCACATACTGGTACACAAACAGAATCCACCACTACACATAACAACACACAGATCAGTATCTCAGCAATTGATCCCTAAGGCAAAACACCTTAAAACCTAATGTTCTAGTCATAGCTGACTCAGTAGTGAGACAAACAGATGTCCCCTTCACCAGGCTGAACAAGTCACAGTGAACTGCCTGTCAGGGTCCAGGATCCGTCAAATCATGCACACACTGAAGTTGCTCACCAATAAGTACTGTTATGACTCTGTCACAGTACATGTTGGTGTGAATGACTTGAGGTGTACCTCTCTGGACTATATGAAGAGAGACATGACCGAACTCAGATTATGTACCTCAGGCAGGTATGTCCCTAGCCCTAATCAGCATTCTACCTTCACCTAGGATGGTACCACAATGCAGACAAAAAATTATAGATTTTAATAATTAGCTTAGTTTCTGGTGTTACTCCAGGGGGATCCAGTGTCTGTCTGCCTGGGAAGACATGGTCAATAGTCACGCTGCTTTGCCAGAGATGGCCTTCACCTGTCTCCTCAAGGGTTTTGGATACTAGCAAAGACCTTTACCTCCCCCATAGTGCCTTTCTTAGGCAATGTCCAAACAACAGAACTTCCAGCATAAAGAAATCCACTAAAGACAAGCTGGAGGTCATGATGCTTAATGCTAGGAGCTTAAACAGTAACCTGCACTCCCTGGAAGCACTCCTCACCTTGGAAGATACTGATGTTTGTGCACTCACTGAGACTTGGTTCAAGGCCGCTGAGAACACCCTGGCTATACAAGACTACAATGCTTTTCACATGTTTAGACCCCAAAACTAGTGTGAAAGAAACAGAGGTGGAAGTGTCTCCATCTTCATTAAATCCAAATATACCACGAGACTGGTAAACAATACGACTCTCTGGAGCTACTCTAGGTCCAATTAACTATAGGTAAAATACACCTCCACATCTTCACTAGCTACAGGTCCCCTACCATGATCCAGGAGAAGCACACTGCCTACCTGGACATGCTAGAGTTGCTCAGTATACAGCCAAACTCCTTGGTCATGGGATATTTCAACTATCTTTCCAACAACTGGCTGATTTACATAAGCACAAACATGATCGCTACAAGGTTTCTGGACTTTGTGAAATCAAATGTCCTTGGAACAGTTGGTCTGCACCCCACAAGAGGTTCAAATGTCCTGGACCTAGTGCTCACCAACATGGGGGAGTGACTGTACTACCCCCTGTGTGTTGTTCTCCCTGGTAATGTCAGACCATAAATCTGTCTTGTTTCAAGTAAAGATCAAACCCGACACCCCTACAGGAGTAAAAAAACTGAAAAATGTCTCCAAAGCTATCTATTGCCTACTAAGTGATGGTATAAAAAGTTTCAAAGTCCCTGCCAACATAGCCAACAATTACTCCTATACAGAGGAATACACAAATCCCCTATACAGTCACTTAAACAAATGCATTGACACGGCTTTACCTAACAGTAACAAAACCAAGTCTTCCCAAAAAAAAACAAGCCACCCTGGTGGTCTGTAAGTATAAATAAGCTATACAGTAAAAGAAAGAAACTGATATCTAAGAACAGGAGGAAACTTACTCAACAGAGGAAGACCACCCTCCACAGCTTGAACAAGCAAATCAGATATCTGGTTAAGTTCTCTAAGGCTAGCTATGAGGCTAAATTAGCTTCCCTAGCTAAAGACAATCATAAGACATTCTTTAGCTAAATCCAAAACCTAAAAGGGAATGCCCAGCTGTGTGCCAAACTTATAGTGGATAGTATGACTCACACTGAACCTGAGGAAATTGCCGACCTGCTAGCTGACAGTTTTGGCAATAACTCCCCCCCCCCTCCAGACATGCCCCAAAGCATTCCTGACACCAGTCCTCTACTGAGTATCTCCAAAGAACAGGTCACACAAGCACTTTCCAAGGCCAAAAGCATGGCACTGTCTTTAACCATAGCCTGAGAACTGGCTTTGTTCCCAGCAAAGTGGAGAACAGCTACAGTACTCCCCTTGCACAAAGGGGGTCCATCAACTGGCCCTGGGAACTAACAACCCATACCTAATCAGCCTTATCTGCAAGGCCATGGAAAGAATCATCATGGACCTGATCCACAAGGACATAGGTGATGTTCAAACCCTTGACCTGACATAGTTTGGTTTTGTCAAGGATAGATCTTGCTTATTAAAACTAGTGGACTTCTTTGAGAATGTCAACAAAGTCCTGGATGAGGGTAAAACAGCACATACCTCCTATCTTGATTTAGCAAAGGCCTTTGACACAATCCTCGATGCAGTTATCATTGAGAAACTCTCCCAGCTGGGAATTAACCCATACATTACTAGATGGGTAGCAAACTGTCTCGCTGACAGAACGCACACTGTTAAAGTTGGTGAGTCCACACCCACCAGTAGACCAGTTACCAGTGGGGTAATACAAGGATCTGTGCTGAGCCCTCTATGTTTGCAATATATTTCTTTAAAGACTAGGTGAAGGTAGATGGCCTGTGGCTTACCAAGTCTGCAGATAACTGTAAACTGGACTCAATCATAGAGTCCCCCAACTATGTTAACATATTACAGAAAGGGCTGACACAGACAAATGATTGGTGCCAAACTCATGGGCTAAAACTTAAAGCAAAAAATGCCTCATTATCCCCTTTGGCAAAGATAGCACCTCTCTAAGCACAAAGTCAGTGAGGCAAGACTTAGGAACACAGGTTGAAAGCAATCTAAACTTCGATCACCATGTGTACATAGTGGTGAGAAAAGCCTTCTGCATAGTGCCTCTCATAAATAAGGGCATTGCATCCAAGACTAAGGAGGTTATAACTCCGCTGTACTCAACCATTACCAGACCACTAATTGAGTACAATGCATCCTTCTGTATGCACCTCACCAGACACCTGTAGCAACTGGAGGAGAGACCACAGAGGTTTCTAACCAAGAGAATCCAGGGCATTCAGACATGACATACATGGACAGAAAGCCCTGTCACTGTACTCAGTATCATACAGGCTGCTGAGAGAGAGCAGTCTCTGACTCTGCCCTAATGGAAATGCTGCACATCTGCAAATCAAATGGCACAAGAATAACTCACTCTAGGGATCTCAACCTAGCCTGTGACATTAACAGAACATGCTGGAGAGATAGATATATCTCTCAGCAATTGCCACTCTGGAAGAAGCTCCCACTTCACGTGAAGCAGATTTCCTCAATGACCCTATTTAAGCACACCCTTGACAACTGGATGAGTGACTGTAAATTCACCCTGGGGTGGCACCTATGTCCCTCATAGACAGGGGCAGTTAGTGCTGATAAAAGAATTGCTAACAGTAACCATCTAATTATGGTCAATAAGGGTACTTTTGTTACTACACAGCTAAGCTTGTAAAGGCCCTAGGGCCATTAGCCTAGTAACCTCCTATAAACCTATGACTCCTCAGTGTAACAGCTATGTAGAAAAAAAATAAAAAGTAATGCGGAACTACTAGTTAAAAAGAATGGAACCCATATAGCTCCATTCTCCCTTCTCCTTTCACTTCCTTTGCTTGGATGCAAGTAAGGAAAATACCAAAGAATGCAAAATAAAGTGAGATGTCTGTGATGTTCCTGAACGTTAATACAAAAATTAAGAGAAACAGAACATTAAAATAAAAAAATCCCATTTAAGTCAAAAACTTTAAGTGATAGTACATTAGTGAGCAAATCAAATAGCATGGTGGGTAAAAACAGTATGATATAAATAGTGAATAGCTATCACAAAGGTTTCTGATGCTGCTAAAATGTGCTACTATGCAGGGTACTGGCAGTGTACTCATGCATAGTAAAAAGAAAGCTGCAACTCAGTGGAAGCAGCATAATACATGACAAAATAAGGATGCATAACTTTTGTAATAAAATACATGAGGAAAGACACGATTGTGGATGGATGGATGGATGGATGGATGGATGGATGGATGGATGGATGGATGGATGGATGGCAGTAAAGCATACATTTGCACCCCCTTAAAAAAAGAAGGTGGCATGAAACATGAAACTTCCAGGCATGGCAGTTGCATGTGGAAATGGAATGAATAAGGTGTGTAACACAAAATATAGAAACAGTGCACAAATTCAGTACTATTGATAAGGGAATACATGACATTTGTAAATGCTTATGATGAGAGCAGTGAACAAGAAGGCTAAGCATAGAGAAGAAGGGGTGCAGGTCAGCACGTGTACAGCAAAGTGAAGCATGTTTATAAGATTTATTAGGAGGGTGGAGGGGGACAGCATGAAAGAAGGAGGGGGCTGTCTTGACTGATGACTTTTTTTTAACCACTGTAGCTGATTCCCCACAGTTTTTCAACTGTAACAGCACAGTGTAAGAACACTGATCAGGCCTCAGCATGAGCACGTGGCCTGGAATGTGGCTACTCACCTCTGCCCCCCATGACCAAACATGAGTACAAGCTATATAAAATTCCCCATATGTATGTATGTATGTTTATTTGGGGGTGGGGGACAAGTGGGTAACATTCAAAGCAACAGCTTCACAGGAGCTCAGAACTTCAAATTTCAATGTGAAGAAAGCATTTCTGATAAATCTGTAGTTTCCTCTTTAGCAACTGTTTATTTTGTTAAATGTGGTTTCCTCTACATTTCTTTTGAACAAGTACATCTTTAATGTTATCTTGCATGGTGAAGGGTGAAAACAATGATGCCATAGTGCTCACCGTTTATAACATTTATAACTCCGACTACTATAGTCCCCTGAAGCTTGCACAGACAAACAGCATTGCTGAGCTTCTTGGTCATGATGCAGGAAGTGTAAATAAACTGTAAATGCTTAACAATACAGGTATAAGGCTAATTCATCAATCAAATTGTGACGTGCAGTAATAGTTGTTTTATGTGGTGCTATAAAGGTGAGGTATTTTGTTTTACAAGGATCACCTGCCAGTGACACTGCACTTCTTTTAACCAAATGAATCTTCAGTGAAAATAGAATTTTTGGCCCACTTAGGAGCATGGCAGGATCTAGGGCCTCACTACCTAACGCATCATGTTAACATATTAGTTTGGTGTCAAAAGTAAGAATCTCATTGTCCAGGCTGTGAAAAGGAAAACCATGTAGCTGCAGAACATCTTTATTCAGTATGGGAAGTAAAATAGGATGGTGTGTTCATGTGCTACACAGTCAGAAGCCAGCTGGATTAAGATATAACTACATTCAGCCTTACACAGTCTGCAGCCTGCTGCTAGCATCATGAGAATAGTAAGTAGTCCATACACTCCAGAGATCAGTGCAGCCAGGAATTGTGGGCTAGGTTAAGGCAAGACAGTTATCTAGCTGACCAAAGAGACAGACAGAGAGAGAAAGAGAAAATATGTATATAAAAAACTTCTTCAGGAGGAAGGGTCAAATATGGCACATATGTAAGAAATTCTTGATTTGTTCATTTATTCTTTCATAACGTAGCCATAATATATAAAACTCTGTTGAACTGTTTGTTTTCATACGTGTAGTACAATTTATAACTCATTACAAATGTGCAGATTAACAAGTAAAGCAAAGCATCCCTGCAGAAATTGTAATAAATAAATGAATTAAAAATAAAATAGTTGCTTCCTGGAACATTTCCTCTCAGTTAAAAGCTTCTTTTTCCCATATTTAATAGCTTCACAGAAATAAAGTAGTAGCAATTCTAAAATATAATTAGGCAAAAAAAAAAAATCACAAGTACAGTGCACAGCAATGATAATTCAGTCTTTATTGTACCTAGTGCATTTTGGGCTCACATATCTGTTATATTCTAAACTTATTTCAGTATTACAAAGATGTTACAGCTGTTCTTTTAACAACTATATATATATATATATATATATATATATATATATATATATATATATATATATATATATATATATATATACACACACACACACACACACACATGTGTGTGTATATACATATATATATATATATATATATAAAACATTTGCAAGTATAGCTGAAAGTTGTAAATAATGTTAGCAAATGGTTTATTTTAGTACCAAGATCCAAAGTCATGGATTAATATTATTTCATGATACAGAAAAAGTATTTCACTGACTATTTTTTCTGCATATAAATGAGGAACTGTTCATTTGAGAAATGACTTCCTATATGAAATAATGCAAAGTCTGTTGAAATGCAGGACTACAGTGCAATTTCTGAGTTTCCACAGATAAATTGTGTTGTTCAAACTATACCAAGCTGTATACTAGACAGTAACTAATCAAACTTGTTAGACAGTTAGTTAAATCAAACCTTACCTGCTGTGCATGAACTAGCCAGATACTTATATGTGCAGTAAGTGAAATGAAAAATGAAGACAAAACTGACTCATTCTTCTTATCACCTTTTTTTATCTTTCCAGGGTCAGTTCTTTGATATTACAAATCACACAACGATTCCTTTTACCCCACCACCCCTGCAATTCCCTGTGGATCACAGTCGTATGCTATACTTTGGGATCTCAGAATATTTCTTCAACACGGCAGGATTCATATATGGCAGTGCTGGGGTTCTGGTTTTAAACATCACTGACGACATGGTAAGTCAGAAAACAGTAAACTGTGTCTAGAAGCTGCGCAAGTTCACAATGTCTTTGTTATCTCTGCGCACTGACAAATGAGGGGAATTTATCCTACTCCAACACTTTTTCCTCTGTATGATTTCTGTGTTACTGGAGGCTTCACTAGACCCCACAGCAAGGGAAGTCATTTATTTAACATTTATTTTTCAATTTGTTAAGCAGGTTGACCAACTAGTCTTAAGAGCATGTATAGGTATGACCAAAGGAATATTTAAGTTTCAACATTCGCAGTTTAATAACTTTAATGGACATACCATTAAAAAACAAGGGTTTTGAAACATAATTACAAATACCTAAACCATCAAAAGAAAACATATATAAAATAGCAGTCCACTAAGGTTTTGCAATAAATAAGAAAAGAGCAGCGAGCTCCGCTTATCACAGAGCCATAACTAAGGCAAGGTAAAGAGAATAGCTGCCAAGGGCACAAGACTGTTAGGGGACACAGTGGACAGGTAGCAATAGCGTGGGAGTGCAATACTGGCATTGTGTTTATGAAACTGCAGAAGAAAGGTAAAAAATCAAGAGTATTATTCACCACCTTTCAGCTTATTAACATTTTCTTAGCCATATTAAAATATTTTTATAAATACAAATAAATCAAGTTTCAAACAGTGTAGGAATTGGAATAATGAACATGAGTAAAAATAATACAGGTAGCAGTAAAGCTAGCCATTATCAAGAAAGCAACAGTATTTATTTCTTATGATTAGCCACTAGGTAGAGAAGTTTGTTCATTTAGACCATTGGTCTTAGACTCAGATGTCACAAGGGTCTAGACAAGGATGATTCCAGTGAACCAAGGCTTGGACAAAAAGGTGACCACTGAAAAAAAAGAGACAAAGAAAAAATGAAAATTGCTTAGAGACAGACAGACAGACACACACACGCACACACACACACACACACACACACACACACACACACACACATGCCCTTACATGTACACAGCTAGCAACCACATTCAGAAACATACCAGATACACATTGCAGTCAAATATGCATGTTTATAACATAGTATCATGTATAATAATAGGTTGCTAAAGGGCCTTTTTAAGCATAGCCATGCTTCCCAGTAAAGTTTGATAGGTTTTGGTTCTTAAGGGTTTTGTGGGGGTATATAAACATGAGCATAAATGACTGAGCACTTACAAGCTTCCTCTCTTTAACAGAGACATAGTTCCCAGACAAGGAGTATATTTATGGTTATCCATCCACTGATCCAAGTTTTACTTGAATAAGTACATGGATAAACTTTGCCTTACATGGCTGGGAAGCCTGTTCCAGCTATGGGGGAGCTTCTGAAACACATACCTGTCCCTCCTACAGGGGCTATTTATGTTTCAGGCAACATTTAAGTCACTGGATTGGATGTTCATGGTGTAATTTGTTTTATGAATCTGCAACAGGTCCATTAGGGCTGAATCAGAGGATGCTTTGTAAGCCAGGCATAGATCACATCTCAGCAGCCTGTTGGAGACTGACTATAAGGAGAAGGCTCTGAAGCAGTCTGCATATGACTTGTTTTCCACACCATGCATTATTTTTATGAGTAATCTCTGAGGGCACTTCAGTTGTTGCAAATGCCTGGCTAGGGACTTATTGAAGGGGACTAATAACCATCACAAGAGGCTCACATAGTGTAATAAAGCAATACCAACAGATGAGTAGAAATCCAATGAACACAACAAGTCCAAAGATAAACACTGGTAAGACACAGTCTAAGGATTAAATAGCCTTAGACAGAAACCCTTAGGTAGAGCTCCAATACTTGTGCTGTAGTAAAACAAGAATATGAAGCACCGGTTAAATATATATAAGATGAACTTTATTCCAAATACAAACAACTGGTTAAGCACTTTTGTCTCCTCAGGACTTCATCAGAACCAGTAAATGCTAAGTTAATAAGATAATTAGTAACAAATCTGAACTTGCTGTGGATAGATCTGGAGTCTTGTACAAGCATGTAGGAGCTTAAAAAATAGGAATAAATATCTTGGTGTGGAATCAACAACAGATGAAAAACACTCTTTAAAAACATATAAGTTTTTTAAAAATACAAAGCACTGTGCTTAAACTAGTCCAAGTAAAATAATTTGTTAAAAGAAAAAAGTATAAAAGTATAAAACAAGCTGATAACATTGTACATCATACTCACATTATAATTTGATAGTCCTAAGATTTAAAACAGCCCAAACAGATAAATGTTCATTTAAAACATGGTATGCTGAGGCATTTAATTTAAATTTCCAAAATAACTGTCTAGTTTCAACTCTGGTTTCCCATGCCCCCACCACCACCACCGGTTTGTTAAAAGTAACACCTTCCAAAATCCCAAACAATCATTTTTTGAAGCCAGGACATGAGAGGGAATGTTTAAGCACTGAATTGTTGATGTTATGTTTGGATATATCATAGTAGTGTTTATAAATCCTTTTTTGGAACTGTCACTCAGTTTTGCAATATAAAAGCACAGAGGGTTGGAACATAGTGTAATGTAATCACTCATTTAGTTTGGCAGTTAACATCTGCCAAACAAAGAGTTGATTGGCAAAAATTATCTAAAATCAGTTGTTCTTGCTGTAATACATGGGGACATTGTCCACAAGGCCCACATTTACATGTGCCTCTGTGTGATATGTTAAATGGGGGCTGTATGTTCTCAAACCAACCTTTGACATTTTCCTGGTCTTAAATACAATGATGGGTGTTGCCCCTAAGATCTCAAAAACCTCATCATCCACTTTAAGAATATTTCAGTTCCTGTGGACAATATCTTTAATGTTTCTGCATTCAGAATTATAGGTGACCACCAGAAAATTGCAATATTTCTTGGAATCTATCTGTGTGTCCTGTGGGGGGGGAGTGAATAGTGGGAGAATGGTCTAAGCCTAAAAGTGGCAGACATCTGATACCCCAACTGCTGGACACTTCCTGTTCAATAGGGTCAAGGAAGTTAGAGTGATAGCCCCTTTCCAGAAACATGTTAAAGATGTAGTCACGTTCATTTAAAAAGATATCAGAAGTAGAGCTCATTCTAGGGTGAAGAAAGTTAGAAGGATCGCCCCTTTCCAAAGAGGTAGTCACATTCATTTAAAAAGATATCAGAAGTAGAGCTCATTCTAAGGTGAAGGAAGTTAGAGGGATCGCCCCTTTCTGACGATGTAGTCACATTCATTTAAAAAGATATCAGAAGTAGAGCTCATTCTAAGTTGAGGGAAGTTAGAGGAATCGCCCCTTTCTGACGATGTAGTCACATTCATTTAAAAAGATATCAGAAGTAGAGCTCATTCTAAGGTGAAGGAAGTTAGAGGGATCGCCCCTTTCTGATGATGTAGTCACATTCATTTAAAAAGATATCAGAAGTAGAGCTCATTTTAAGTTGAGGGAAGTTAGTGGGATCGCCCCTTTCTGACGATGTAATCACATTCATTTAAAAAGATATCAGAAGTAGAGCTCATTCTAAGGTGAAGGAAGTTAGAGGGATCGCCCCTTTCTGACGATGTAATCACATTCATTTAAAAAGATCTCATAAGTAGGACTCATTCTTGCCACCCTTAGTAATTGGCCCTTGAATATATTCCTTTTGCATGACAGGGGGTGGCAACTATTAAAATATAAGTAAGTGTTAGAAAAGGTGGGTTTCCTAAATATAGATGACTGGAAACAGTTATGCATCTTGTCTTTCTAAATTTGGACATCTAAATAGTTACCCTCTTCCTTTGTGTGTGAATAGGTGAACCTGAGAAAGGATATTGTGGTGTTCAAAAACCTGACAAAATTGGGTACCCTTCTGTTTGTGAGTTTCAAAAGATAAAATATTGTCCAAGTATTGTAAGTACAAGTGCCAGGAGTCAGAGTAAAGAGAGTTGAAAATGTAAGTTTACTCCCATCAATATATGACCAAATTGGCATATATGGGGGGGGGGGTGCAAGCTGCCTCCATTGCCACCCCCGTGCTTAGTGATAATATTCACCATCAAAGAAGATATAATTATTGCATAAAATTAATTCCATGAGAGATACAATGAAATTTATAAGACCGCTGTCAAAATCAGTAAGTTCTAAAATGTCTGAGTGAAGAATTCCAAACCAACAGGATGTAGTATACTGGTGAAAGGGTCTACCAAGTCCACAGTCAGAAAACTACACATTTCACTATAAAAATGTTGGCAACTTATTGGTCTATAGTTTTTAGGATAGCTTGCAGGTTCACTGTTAAGTAAGAATATAATTGTTCCTGTTTTTAACCAGGTTGGAGTTTGTTTGGGGGTGTGCTTACAATTAGTTCTTACTTAGGGCTAAATCTTCGTGTAAGAATGTTAGTACTTTTAGCCAGAAGATAGGTACTTCTTCTGGGCCTGGGGTTTTCCATTTAGGAGCTTTTCTTAATCTTGATTCAGTTTCTCTGGCTGTTACTTAATTCCATTTCATATTTTGTTCATATGAACTTCTTACTGTTTCTTTTACTTCTGCTATCAGTTCAGCATCTTTATTACGTTCCACAGGATCTTCATAGATGCTTCTCCAAAATGTGTCTATTTCTTCTTTCCGGTGGCATTTCTATTCCTTTTACCTTGTTTTCCAGTTCTCTATAAATTTTTTTGGGTCATCAGTGAATTGCTTATTTTGTATTTTTTCCCTTATATTTATCTCCGTAATATCTTCTAAGTGTTTCTGCCTGTGCTGGTATCTTTAGTTTATTATTTGCAATAATGTATAATAGATCTCGGTATGTTCTAACACTGCACATTGCTTTTTTCATGTCAATCTTTCTAAGTATTTTTGTGGATCTGTTCCCTCTTCTATACTCTTCTAACAGTGACACTTCTTGTCTTGATTGCTTTATAGTTTTCTGTATTAATTATTTCCATGATGGCATTTGATTTCTTCCCTTCCTTTCCCTTATCGCCTTGTATTTTTGTGTTAAGACTTTGTCTATTATTAACTTAGATGCAAAGTAATATGTTCTATTTACATCTGTCATATCACATTAATTTCTGTTAATAGTCTTGATTACTGTGTTCATTTCTTTTACTGACTTTTAACATTTTGGATCTTATTGACTTTCTGTAATGTATTTCTTTCATTGATCTTAATATGTCTGTCCATCTCTATTACATCAAGCAATTCTTCCCGTAGATCATTTTCTTCTAAACTGAGGGCACATTCTTGGTTCTCCGTTTCCTGGTGTCATTCTACAGAAAGTTCCAGAACATCTTCCTGTGACATATTCTCTTCAGCTGCATCCTGCAGCATCCGTTGCTGTTTCATGTGGGAACTCACTGGCCTATCACTCCACAACATTGACTGCATCAAAGTTGCCACCCTTTTCTGTTTCGTCCCTTACTGTGCAACTCCAGATGAACTTTTGTACTGGTTTCCTACTGAAGGCTCCAGAGTACCTTCATGTGACAATTGATCAGATGTTTCCTATTCCACCTGTTTATCCTCAATTTAGGGATTCACTGTTCTATCATGCTGTGACATTAACAGAGTTGGATTTTCTACACTAAATCCTTCACTTCACAGATAATCCATAACTTCATTTTCTGTTTCTTTAACTTCTCCATTACTAATCCTCTTTTCTACTTTTCCAGTTTGTTTTCTTATTTTTTTGTATTGGAATTTTTTTCCATATCTGCATGCCTTTGTCTGCACTTCTCTTCAAATATCTTTGTTGCTGCTTTTTCTCTTTTTATTAGTTTTGTTTTCTCCTTTGCATAAATATTGCACCATATTGCACCATATTAAATCTCTTTTTCTTTCCAATGACTATATTTCAGATGTCTCCCGCTCCACCTGTTTCTCCTTATTCTGGGGACTTATAGTTCCATCATGCTGTGACATAACCTATGTTAGACTTTCTATACTAAATCCTTCACTTCACAGGTATTCTATAACTTCAGGTTCTATTTGTTTAACTTATCCTTTACTAATCTTATATTCTATGTTCCCTCTTTGTGATTTTACTTTTTATATTGTGAAATTTTCCATAGCTGGGCACCTTTGCCTGTATTTCTCTTCAAATATTTGTGGAGCTGCTTTTTTGTATTGATTAGTTTGGCTTTCTCCTTTCATAAATATTACACCATATCATATCTCACTTTCTTTCTCATGCCCATGTTTTATTTTATTTTATTTTATACCTTTCAAAAATCTTTAGGTTTTCTTGTTTATATTTTCGCATTTCCTCAGTCACTTCTTTTTCCAAATGGCACAAGGCTTCTTAGTCTGTATAATGAATGATTTGAAGTTTTTGACAGTTTTTATTGTGCAAGTATTTTCTTTCTTCTAATTTGTCTGTTAATCTTTTTAATATCTTCTATCCAGAAATTCTGGCTTCTTGCATAATAGTAACAATACATAATTTCTTTCTTATCTTCAATAGTCCACTCTACCATCTTTGTGGCTGTTTTTGCCCTGTCAGTTTTTGTGTTTTTTGTGGACTACTATTTCCTTCTACAATGGGGGTGGGGCATCTGAGAGGTTGGCATAATTGTTAAGGTGTTTACATTACAGACACAAGGTGCAGCATTTAGTTCTCACATGGGGTATTTGGCTAGGCTTAAAATGGCTCAGAAGGTTAGCCTAGTACTAATCTATGAACCTATCCTGTCTCTGAGATAGGAATGTTTCTATGTCTTGAAAACTCTACATTATTATTTTTTCAGTCCTGGTACCAGTGCACCTACCAGTATTGGGCACTTTATTATCCTGAGACTAGTGCACCCAGCTGTCTTTTTTATTTTTTTAAGCTACTTCTCTTCATGATATATGCTATATAACATACAGTCTATATATCAGTGTCATCTTGGTTTGATTTTGTAAAACAGGATTCACCTCATGAAGGTACTCAACAAGACTTGAGAATGAATTCATATCCAGCAATAGTACTCTGCTTTGCTTGCTCTCTGCTCCCCCGGAAAGTCAGGGCCTATATGGGGTTAAACATGAATGTGTGTTGAAATGGTAGAAATAGGCACATTGATTAAAATATAGGCAAGGCTGGCTTCAAAGAGGTGATGCCATTTCAGAATCATTTCCTGATGTTAGGTCTCTCAGCCCATTTGAGAGCATACTGAACTAAGAAAGAAAATGAATCACTGTAAGGGCTTAAAATCCAATCTTTCAAGGTGACAGATTTGAGGGACCTAGACAAGGCAATATTTTAACTCAGCATGTCCTACTTATTTGTATAGAGATAGAGAAACTACATTCATTTAAATGTGTGTTTGAGGAACTATTAGTTCTGTAAAGACATAGTAGGTCTAGGAGAGTGGGGTCTTCCTTGGTCCTATCAGCCAAACCTAGATTGCCACAAAGAGTCTATATGAAGCAGAGTGCAGAAAGCAAGGGTGGCCAGTTGCTATGCACAACTAAGAGACTCGATGGCTGGCTTCTCTTTAGTTGAGTGATATATTTTAAAGTGGTATGTATCAAATGGGGTAACAGGTTCAGTAATGGAGCAGATAAGTGTAAATTGCTACATTTATAGCAAGCAGTTTGCTACAATTAAAAAAAAAAGATTTTTCTTAGACTAAAATTTAGTGTCATAGTGCTCCATGCAGACATATTGTAAACTGTAGCAACTGTTTGCTGCATTTGTAACAAGCAGTCTCCCACAATTTAAAAAGATTTTTTAAGACTAAAACATGAGTGCTGTAGCACTCTGTGCAGGCAGGGTATAAACTGTAGCAACTGTTTTGTACTTTTGTAGCAAACAGTTTGCTACAGTTTAAAGGAAGAAATTATTTTTTTAACTATGATGAAGGAGGGTTGGGGGTAGGTTACAGTAATGGGCCTGAATGGCCAAGCAGGAGGAAGGTTGAGGTACGTTGTGCATCTGACCACCTGGATGGTGTGCCAGAAGTAGGAACATATATATATATATATATATATATATATATATATATATATATATATATATATATGTATATATATATATATATATATATATATATATATATATTTATCTTCAATGGAAGAGCTGGGGGTGTACCTCTAACTGATTACAATATACTGACTGGCATATGACAATGAAGAGTGAAGTGCAGAGTGGGTGGGGCACCGATCCATAGTACCAGCTGCAGTTCTGTCCACAGAAATTGGCCACCCTCTCTCTCTGTATTCTGTTTCATATAGACTCTTCTGCAGCAATCTAGGTCTGGCCTTTATCAGTGGCCATTTTGAGATCAAAATCAGATCTGTGTTTTCTGGCTACTGCTATAAGTTCTTTGCTAGCATGTTTGAGTGTCCTCTTAACGTAGGAAGTCCTATAAAATATTTCCATTTTCTTCCCTTTGTTAAATAGTTTATTTGCAAGAAATTCCATCATAAGTGTTTATATTTGGTATGGATAGGTACTGCTTTCTCTATACAAGTATTTAGGTGGGAACTTAGACTACGAGGTGAAAATCACCAGTCTGTGGTCTGATTTAACAGTGGAGGATTATACTTGTGATGCGGTGCAATATTAGAAAGAACAAAATCCAGACTATTTTATCCTGTAGTTAGCATGTTTACCAACTGTTTATGTTAGTTCATATTTACATAGCAAAGAAAGCATTAGGCAAGCTTTCCATCTGTAGTGTAGGCAATCCAGTTTGTTGCTGGGCAATTGATGCCACCTGGAATGAATGTATTTGGGTTTATAGGTACATTAGTTGTGACATTAAGTCAGCTACCATGGTAAGTGGGGACATGCAAGGAAAATTGTAACTGGCTATGATGCGGTAGTTGATTTTCTTTATGGTGAATTGGATTTCTAAACTTTGCCATGAGGACATGTCTGACAAAGACCAACACTCTATCATAGTTGTCTAGAGGTCTGAATCCCGATAAGTGGTAAACCCATAAATAACATTGTAGCCATGTCTCTGTACACATATATGTATGTGTCTGATGTGCAGTAGAGCCTCATGCTTGGGCATCTTTTTAAGACTTCTGGCACTGAGTGGAGCCACCTTAATATGTTCCAAATTTTAATTTGTCAGGTGAGAACATCACTTAGGCAGACTATGAATAAAAAAGCACAATATGGCCAGAAAATGCTTTAGCCAGCATGAAGAAGCCCTTGTAAGAGAGGTGTAGGCTATCCCTGGCAAAGAAAGGTTGTGTGTAGGCAGTCTCATCTCAAACAGACACATGCTGGATCATTCTAGAATTACACCAGCTAATAAGCCAGTTATCTTGTCTTGAATTCGGCATCATTGTAGGTGATACAGCAGGGTACCACTCAAGATCATTGTCTTCCCTCCCTCTGTCACATGCATAGCAAGGTTGATCATGTCCTTCTGTATTTCCCCTTGGATAGAGTGCCTAAGGTCATTCACCCCTATGCAATTTCCCAGATCATGGGTCTCTGGAAAGACAGCTGTCACCCTATTCTTATCCACCCTTTTGAGGATTGTGCCAATGTGCCTCATGACACAGTCACCATTTATCAAAACATTCCCTACAGTGAATGCATCTGATGTAGGCCATAATGGCTTGTGGCATGTACCCTTGTGACTGTATGAGCTATGTGTAATGGCTGCTGAAGTGTGTTGATGATGTAAAGGTGTGGCCTGCTGATGGAATTTTTTTTTTAACTCTAATTCCAGGAAGCTTGAGGAGAAACTTCTTAACTAACTCGGCCTCCATAAGTGTATTGGAGGTGCTTTGTGCTGTGATAGTGTGTTTAACAAAAATGATATGCTGGAACAGGGTCCTCTAGAGTGAGGAAATACTGACACCTCTGACTCATGTTGTGGCAGCAGTACAGTGCTTTCTGGAAGGCATAGTGCAGTTTCTACACTGCCTAAAAACACCAAGTCCTATCAGAAGTTAGAAGGGACAACAACTCCACATTATGAAAAGTGAAAGTCAGAACAGAAGTTAAATTACCTACTACTTGTAATGTTTAATTGCTTTACAGCAAGTAGCACAGCAGAATGCAGTTTAGTGAAAATTTTGCTGAGTCACACAAAAACTCTCTAATGAGTAATGAAGTGAAAACAGTTTGCTAGTAGCAGAACTTGCTGGAGTGCATCCTACATCAAGAACTTCCAAAAGTATTAGTCCATTGTGATATGCACACAGCAAATAATATAGTAGTATTAGTGAAGGATAATATACCTCTCAACCTCTTAGTGCAAAAAATCTGGACAAAGCCTGACAGAATAGGGGGACGAAGGTCCAACGTAGGGACAGATTTTAAATATTGCTCTTAGAAAGTTGCTAGAATAGCAGAATTTGTGTTAACATGCATTTTTCTGAATGAAATGAAGTCTGAAACACAAACGTATATCATTATTTAGTGACATCAATCCACAGATCATCACAGTGATTTGCCAGAAAATCACAAATTTTATGAGGAACAGATCAAAACTATGAGGGAAATATTTGGACATTCTGCAAAAATCTGTACAGTTGAGAGATATGACTGATGATAATATATTATTACTGAATAATCAGTATTAATGCAGTATAATACATGCTGTATAGCGTTGTCACCTTACAGTCAGACGCTGCCCGGTTCAATTCTCAGCTAGAGCGTCTTCTGCGTGGAGACATGCGTGAATGGGCGTACCTTCATTGAAGGTTGTGCGTCAGGGCTGGCAACTCAGCACGTAAAAATCAACTACCAATCATTAGCAGACCGGAGTTCCGCTGTGGCGACCCCTAACCGGGAAAAGCCGAAAGACACAACAATATACAGTGATACATATAGGATGTAGTACACCACACTATAAAATGGTATATAACAGTGCAGCAGCTTGGAAGGGAATTTTAGAAACAGTGACCACTGTTTTACCAATTTTTCAACTATTTCTGGAAGTTAACCACACCGACAATGTCTATTGTTTGTTTCTTGCTTTTGACTTGCTATAACTTCTATTTTTTCTGCAGCTTTACCCTTGCTATCACATATCACAGCTCAAACAAGGGTAGAACTGCAGAAAAAAACTGTTGCTAAAACAGTTCCAAACAAAAAATACTGGCTGGCAGCAAATGTCTCAGTATTAGTTTAAAGAATGGAATTTTCCTGTTTTTTAAGGATCAGGTGAGCAATGTCAGAGAGACTTTAATTTTTAAGTAAACTTCATAAATAAAACTGTTTCCTTCACAGAAAAAGTTTAAAAAAGTACCTTTATTGAATTATCACTTGTGACATAGGCAAACTTATATTTACATAAAAGTAATCAAACATATTAACAAGTTCACATTTAAAAACATTATGCATCACACATACTGCTTTGCAATATAATCAAGCCAACATCACATAAATTGTTTAGTTCCTTCCTTAAATCTCATTCCTCCTCCAAAACATTTTTCTGCATGCATTGTTACCACAATTTCCATTTTTTTATCTAATTTACCCCTACCTTTTTTAAAGATTCCATTTCCTGTTCTTTTATTTCTGTTTCAATATTCACTACTTCAAGTATGGTTGGTTTAAACTTTGATTTCTGTTTTCTATTAATTTATTTTTTTGGCAGCCAACAGAATTAAACTTAATAAGGTCTTACTAGACAATTTAGATCCTGTATCCAAGCTCAAAAAAATAATTTCCTTTGGAACACTCATTTGCTTGCCCAGTATTCCTGACAGAGGACTCTGCAGGGAATTTGTAAAGTCTGCCAACTAATTAAACTCTGAGAACACATGCTCCCAGGTACCTCTTTCTTACTCATTATACTTCCAACATTTGCCATATACCTGAAGAAAAATTCTTTGGAGTTTGCTTGGGGTATAAAAGTATCTATGCAAACACTTTCAGGCAAAAATCCTTAATCTTCTAGATTTTGTTGCATATTTTGGAGCCATACATGTGTCCTCCCATTGTTTTTTGTGAATTGCTTTTCTAATCTCTCTTCCCGATATTTTCTGATTGTCTACAACTTATTCCTATAGTTATAATGTCATATTTTATATGCCCTACTAAATATCCCTTTTTTAATAGCAGCTTCTGTTTTAAATTCAAACGTATATCATTATTTAGTGACATCAATCCACAGATCATCACAGTGATTTGCCAGAAAATCACAAATTTTATGAGGAACAGATCAAAACTATGAGGGAAATATTTGGACATTCTGCAAAAATCTGTACAGTTGAGAGATATGACTGATGATAATATATTATTACTGAATAATCAGTATTAATGCAGTATAATACATGCTGTATAGCGTTGTCACCTTACAGTCAGACGCTGCCCGGTTCATTTCTCAGCTAGAGCGTCTTCTGCGTGGAGACATGCGTGAATGGGCGTACCTTCATTGAAGGTTGTGTGTCAGGGCTGGCAACTCGGCACGTAAAAATCAACTACCAATCATTAGCAGACCGCAGTTCCGCTGTGGCGACCCCTAACCGGGAAAAGCCGAAAGACACAACAATATACAGTGATACATATAGGATGTAGTACACCACACTATATAATGGTATATAACAGTGCAGCAGCTTGGAAGGGAATTTTAGAAACAGTGACCACTGTTTTACCAATTTTTCAACTATTTCTGGAAGTTAACCGCACCGACAATGTCTATTGTTTGTTTCTTGCTTTTGGCTTGCTATAACTTCTATTTTTTCTGCAGCTTTACCCTTGCTATCACATATCACAGCTCAAACAAGGGTAGAACTGCAGAAAAAAACTGTTGCTAAAACAGTTCCAAACAAAAAATACTGGCTGGCAGCAAATGTCTCAGTATTAGTTTAAAGAATGGTATTTTCCTGTTTTTTAAGGATCAGGTGAGCAATGTCAGAGAGACTTTAATTTTTAAGTAAACTTCATAAATAAAACTGTTTCCTTCACAGAAAAAGTTTAAAAAAGTACCTTTATTGAATTATCACTTGTGACATAGGCAAACTTATATTTACATAAAAGTAATCAAACATATTAACAAGTTCACATTTAAAAACATTATGCATCACACATACTGCTTTGCAATATAATCAAGCCAACATCACATAAATTGTTTAGTTCCTTCCTTAAATCTCATTCCTCCTCCAAAACATTTTTCTGCATGCATTGTTACCACAATTTCCATTTTTTTATCTAATTTACCCCTACCTTTTTTAAAGATTCCATTTCCTGTTCTTTTATTTCTGTTTCAATATTCACTACTTCAAATATGGTTGGTTTAAACTTTGATTTCTGTTTTCTATTAATTTATTTTTTTGGCAGCCAACAGAATTAAACTTAATAAGGTCTTACTAGACAATTTAGATCCTGTATCCAAGCTCAAAAAAAATAATTTCCTTTGGAACACTCATTTGCTTGCCCAGTATTCCTGACAGAGGACTCTGCAGGGAATTTGTAAAGTCTGCCAACTAATTAAACTTTGAGAACACATACTCCCAGGTACCTCTTTCTTACTCATTATACTTCCAACATTTGCCATATACCTGAAGAAAAATTCTTTGGAGTTTGCTTGGGGTATAAAAGTATCTATGCAAACACTTTCAGGCAAAAATCCTTAATCTTCTAGATTTTGTTGCATATTTTGGAGCCATACATGTGTCCTCCCATTGTTTTTTGTGAATTGCTTTTCTAATCTCTCTTCCCGATATTTTCTGATTGTCTACAACTTATTCCTATAGTCATAATGTCATATTTTATATGCCCTACTAAATATCCCTTTTTTAATAGCAGCTTCTGTTTTAAATTCAAACGTATATCATTATTTAGTGACATCAATCCACAGATCATCACAGTGATTTGCTAGAAAATCACAAATTTTATGAGGAACAGATCAAAACTATGAGGGAAATATTTGGACATTCTGCAAAAATCTGTACAGTTGAGAGATATGACTGATGATAATATATTATTACTGAATAATCAGTATTAATGCAGTATAATACATGCTGTATAGCGTTGTCACCTTACAGTCAGACGCTGCCCGGTTCAATTCTCAGCTAGAGCGTCTTCTGCGTGGAGACATGCGTGAATGGGTGTACCTTCATTGAAGGTTGTGCGTCAGGGCTGGCAACTCAGCACGTAAAAATCAACTACCAATCATTAGCAGACCGCAGTTCCGCTGTGGCGACCCCTAACCGGGAAAAGCCGAAAGACACAACAATATACAGTGATACATATAGGATGTAGTACACCACACTATATAATGGTATATAACAGTGCAGCAGCTTGGAAGGGAATTTTAGAAACAGTGGCCACTGTTTTACCAATTTTTCAACTATTTCTGGAAGTTAACCACACCGACAATGTCTATTGTTTGTTTCTTGCTTTTGACTTGCTATAACTTTTATTTTTTCTGCAGCTTTACCCTTGCTATCACATATCACAGCTCAAACAAGGGTAGAACTGCAGAAAAAAACTGTTGCTAAAACAGTTCCAAACAAAAAATACTGGCTGGCAGCAAATGTCTCAGTATTAGTTTAAAGAATGGTATTTTCCTGTTTTTTAAGGATCAGGTGAGCAATGTCAGAGAGACTTTAATTTTTAAGTAAACTTCATAAATAAAACTGTTTCCTTCACAGAAAAAGTTAAAAAAGTACCTTTATTGAATTATCACTTGTGACATAGGCAAACTTATATTTACATAAAAGTAATCAAACATATTAACAAGTTCACATTTAAAAACATTATGCATCACACATACTGCTTTGCAATATAATCAAGCCAACATCACATAAATTGTTTAGTTCCTTCCTTAAATCTCATTCCTCCTCCAAAACATTTTTCTGCATGCATTGTTACCACAATTTCCATTTTTTTATCTAATTTACCCCTACCTTTTTTAAAGATTCCATTTCCTGTTCTTTTATTTCTGTTCCAATATTCACTACTTCAAGTATGGTTGATTTAAACTTTGATTTCTGTTTTCTATTAATTTATTTTTTTGGCAGCCAACAGAATTAAACTTAATAAGGTCTTACTAGACAATTTAGATCCTGTATCCAAGCTCAAAAAAAATAATTTCCTTTGGAACACTCATTTGCTTGCCCAGTATTCCTGACAGAGGACTCTGCAGGGAATTTGTAAAGTCTGCCAACTAATTAAACTCTGAGAACACATGCTCCCAGGTACCTCTTTCTTACTCATTATACTTCCAACATTTGCCATATACCTGAAGAAAAATTCTTTGGAGTTTGCTTGGGGTATAAAAGTATCTATGCAAACACTTTCAGGCAAAAATCCTTAATCTTCTAGATTTTGTTGCATATTTTGGAGCCATACATGTGTCCTCCCATTGTTTTTTGTGAATTGCTTTTCTAATCTCTCTTCCCAATATTTTCTGATTGTCTACAACTTATTCCTATAGTTATAATGTCATATTTTATATGCCCTACTAAATATCCCTTTTTTAATAGCAGCTTCTGTTTTAAATTCAACTAAAAACTTAACCAGTGTAGATCTTTCATTTAGGATTCTCCTATCCCTTTCTATTTGCATATTCTCTGATATCAGTCCCTGATAGAGAATGTAATCTCTAGCCTGCAAGCCAAATGTCTTATTGGCCTCTTCCCATTCTATTACCTTTACCTCTCTATTTGTTCCTAATTTACCTTGGTTCCCTTGCCAGCTTACTCCAGTAAACTCTAGCCCCCCCTTATCTATTCTGTCTATCCCTAATTACAGTCATCCCTACTGGCAGAATCTCCTTTCTCCAATCCCATGTTGGCTTAGCTCATAAAATACTTTCTGCCACTTTATGGATATAATATTCTGTATTACTGTTGCTATTCTCCTTAAGGATCAGTATCAAAAATCCCTCTCTTTCCTTAATTCTTGAATAAACCACATGCTTCACCATCATCCTTTTCTACTTTGAACTGTAGCTTTCTGCTTGTATTATGTGTAAGAGTCTCAACTGTGTAGCCCATAAATATCCTTTCAAATGAGGTAATCCTAAACTTCCTTGTTCTGTTAGAAGGATCAACTTATCCAACTTGACTCTTGCTCTCTTTCCCTCCCAGATAAAATCCTTCAGCTCTTTATTAATTGCTATCCACAACTTCTTCTTTGGTTGACAAAAACATACCTGACCTGTATATAAAACTAAGGGGATGAAAAACATTTTTACTGCTTGTATCTTGCTATTTATATCCATAAGCAAGAGCTACCAGTTTCTCAGTTTTTGTATTATTTTGTTAGACTCTTCCAATTTATCCTTAGCTGCCATAACAGAATCCTTTTAGCCCATATTCCTAAATACTATGTGAGTACATAGTTTACAGATATAGCCTTTTTTTATCTTCATTAATTTTATATCCTAAGAAAACACTGAAGTGTCTAAGAATGACATACAACACTGAGATGTCCTTTTCTGGTTCCACCAAGTACAAAATCATATCATCTGGAATACCACACCAATTACATTCTTGTATTTCTGAGTCCCTTATCTGCCAGTGGTTCTAAATATAATGCAAATAATAAATGGGAATGAAGACAACAATCACATTGATTTTTGCCTCCAATCTCTCATGTATTCTCCTAATTAACCTTATTATAGTATCAAGAAATGCAAATGCTTCCATTGCCCTACTCATAAAATCCCATCTTACTCTGTCTGAGGCTTTCTCTGCATCAAGACCCACCAATAACAAAGGTATTTTCTTACACTCTGCTTCCCTCTGAATCACCACTGTTTTATTAATGTTGTCAAATGTTTCTCTCCCCTCCACAAAATCACATTGATCCATATCTATTAATTTTGGCAACACCTGTGGCATTCTTTTAGCCATTATAGACATAAACACTTTATAATTGTGGTTTAAAATTGAAATGGGCCTATATGAAGCAGGATCTGGTAGAACTTTGCTGTCTTTAGGTATTACAACCACTATTGCTTTTTTTCTAGAATGTTGGTGGTTATCCTTCTTTTAAAATACTGTTAAACAAAAACTTCTAGATCTTTATCACTTTCTTCTCTCCTAGCTTCCAACCTTCCACTGGAATACCATCTATTCCTGGAGACTTTCCTGCATATTGGGTATACATAACATTTTTATCTCATCTCCTCTTAGTTCAACTGTTAATTATTGAGATTCATCTATTTCTAACCTTGGCATATTTAAGTCCTCCATAAATATTTCCATTTGTGCTTTTTCTTCATTTCCCCACTTCTATGCTTTATACAAATGTTCATAAAATTTCTGAAATACCTCTAATACCTCTGCAAGATCTCCAGTTACTTTTTTTGTTACAGGCTCCCTAAATTTGGCAATAGCCCTTTCTACTTTTTGTTGTCTAAGTTGTAGCAAACGTTTTGTGCTTTGGAGAGTTTATCAGTTGCTTAACAGCATTCTTCCTAAATGCATGGATATTATCCCGGTGCCCCATTATTTTCTCTTTATCACTCTATAGTTGTGCCGCTTCTTGTTCTGTGAGATTCTCCTTATTCTGTAATACTTTAACCTTTGTCACTCCCAATAAATAATTTCTGTTAATTGTTAATCATATCTCTTTTTCTTTTATTTCTACCCTATTTTTAAACTCCACTTTCATTTTATCCCACTCACTAGCTATAACTTCTGGAGTACTTTATATCTTCCCTAATAACTCCTGAATAATTTCCACTACCAATTCTTTAAATATATACTTAAATATATATTTTTAATAGGTAGGTGTGGTGTCTCATCTTTACTTCATTACTCTGTATTTTTGTCTTAGTAATTATTGGCACATGATCTGAAATAGTTATTGGATGTGTGTCAAACTTCTCAATTAAATTCACAATGTTATTGTCAAGTCTAGACCAGTTATTGTACCTTGGGGAATAATATGTAAATTGTCTTTGAGTTCCTACTGCTGAATTCCATACCAAACATTTTCATACATTTCTTCAGAAATATACCCTCTTTTGTTATATTTTCCCTTCTAGATCTCCCAGATACAGCTTCACTGTTGCAAATCAAATTCCAGTTCCCACTTATAACTAATATTCCCTGTTGAAAGCTCAAAATCTTTTTTAAGCACCATAATAGCAGTTTTAGGTGGAATATAAATATATGTCAGTGTAATCCTCATCCCTTACCAGTAGCCCCTTACTACCACAAATCTGCAATTATTGTCTTTTTTCTGTTCTTTTACTATTTGTGCTCCTCTAGTAATTAAAATAAGTACTCTTCTTTTCCTTTGAACCTGATATTCTGCTGAATATCCATTCTGAAACCCTCTCCTTATCAAATCCACATCCTCAGTTATTTCCAAATGTGTCTCCTGCAGCATTATTTATACTCTGCATTTCTTAAGGTAATTAAATGTTCTTTCCTTTTTGTCTATACATGTGAGACCATTCACATTCTAAGATAATATGGAAAGTACCAGCATTGTGATAAAAGTCATTATTCCCACTTATTATATATATATATATATATGACAGCTTATGTCTATTTCTAGCTTTTTGATGCATGCAACCAAGGATGTTTGGTATGTTAATCCTTTATACATTTTTTTCTTATCATCCACATTGGAATCTATGTCACATTTTATAATACTTTTTGTTTTAATGAAAACCCTGAAAAAAAGCATACCCCAGGACACCCCATAACCTGTTAATTTAATACAAAATACACATAACTATGTACAACTCCAAATAATGAAGTTTAACTCTCCTAATAGGAACAATTGTCCAAAACAGATCTGTAAACACAAGTTTTAATTAACCTAGAATTGAGGTTATCCATGCTAAGATGAATGCTATTGCCTGTGTTTCTACTTACACAAATTGATGTCTGTTCTTTTTTAGCTTTATTCCCCTCCCAGATATGAAAAACAGCCTGCAAGTTTTCACAAAACATTAAACTTTAGCCTTCAACAAACCAGTATTATGGCTTTTTATTAATTGTCATTGTGTTATTATCAACTTGTCTTCTTGGAAATGTAAGAGAAAAGTGTAGTCCTCAGCTGCAGGCTTCTAAAGACAAGCTGAAAAATGTATTGCTAAAGGAAAACTTTTCATTATATTCAGTGTTCTCTTACTTATTTGTTTCCACTTAATACTTGTTTTTAGTTTAAACCAAGAGTCTTAATCCAGACATTCACCTAGGCAAAAGTAAGAGAAAATGTCTCAGTTCTACATATATTATGATCTGTGTACTTTTGCACCCCATCCCCACCTCAGCAACCTAAAATTACAGCTTATTAACTTAAATATGCCTTTGTCTAGCCTTTTTTCTCTTTTTTGTTGTAGTCTCTATATTTCTTAATCTTAAAAAGAAGAAAAAGAGAAAAAAAAAGTCTGTTTACTTTACTATATTTATGTCTGCCCAAGAAGAAGAATGTGTGGATCTTTGTGCCCTATATAACTTATCTCAACTTATAGATTTCCCGACAAGGGCAAAAAATATTTTTGATTTATTATTTATAAATATGTTAGAATAGGGAACATAAAACAACTATGCCCATTAGGTAGTTCAAATCATAATGCCTTTAAGTTTTCAGAAATTACAAATTCATTTTTAAAACGTCAGGGTAAGATTATTTTTGATAAAACCAAATTATTTCATTTAAGGACAACTGAGCTCATAAACTTGTTTGATCTACCTATGAAAAGCTTTGTTGATTTACTTATTATGTGGGATATGTTTGAGCACACATGTTATGAACATTTAAATCAGTATAGATAAACTATAACCAATAAATATGACACCTACTCACCCCTTGGTGGAGCACAGCACATTCCAAAATTTTGAGGGGAAAAAAAAGGAAGTTTAGTATATGGAAAAGACATAAGCTTGCTTCAGCTAAAAGAGTTTATATTTGAGTTAGTAAAAAACTGAAGAGCTCATTACTGAATGAAGAAGATCTTTTGTCTAATGTCACAACAAAGAAATTGTATTCTTATGTTCAGAAATTTAAAGCTGAAAAAATGGAGTGAGCCTTATTATTGTGAATAAAAAGTATTATATGAAGGAGAAGAATTTGGATGAAATGTTTAATAAACATGTTCTTGTGAGTGGTTCCATGAGTAGCGGCAATTATTGTGTTATGGATACCTTAGAGAATGATATTTATGAAGGTCTGCTTTTGTACATTGGGCAGTGTAAGAAAATCATTGGGCCACATTAAACATGCCCGTCGTCCGGGTCCTGACAACTTACTAGGATGCTTTTGGGTTACGTATGCTAAATATATTTCTACAATTATTCTTTAATGCAATGTTATTCATGGTTATGTCCCTTTAAGTTGGAAGTATGCAGATGTTATACCTATTCACAAGGGTGATTCAATGGATAATATCTCCAGTTATGGGCCAATTAGTGTAACTCCCTTGGTGGGTAAGATTTTTGAAAGATGTTTGTTATCCGTCTTTACTACTGATTTGTCTGTTGGATTTGTCTCAGCATGGTTTTACCTACAATAAATCAACATTTATTAATCTAACAACTTTGGCCTTTGATCCAGATTTATCTTTTGCTGTGGTGTATCTATAGATTTTTTAAAGCATTTGACAGTATTCAGTGTAATGTAATTATTGATGCGATGCCAGAAAAGCTGATAAAAGCATACATTATACATTGGATCTCAAACTTACTGAGTAGGAGGAAGTAGAGAGTTAGAAATTATCTACCTAACTTGGATGACTTGCTTAAAGGGGTTCCGCAAGGCTCAGTACTGAGCCTAATGTTATTTAATTTATATTTTTTCTCAGATGCTAAACCACCCCTCTATCCAGATTGCAAAATATGCTGATGATATCAAATTTGGACATGTTAGAACATCATCAAGGGATATAGAAGAATTAAATCTATACTTGAGTAAAGTAGCTTTTTTTTAAATCATAATGGGCTAAATATTAATAAAGGTAAATGCAGAGTCCTTTACTTTGGCAAACCTAGTTTGGATGTCAAGGTGGAATTAGGAACCACAATTTTATAGAATTTAACTAAATATAAGGATTTGGGCATTAGAATTTGTGATAATTTTACATTTAGATCTCATGTCCAAGTACTTAATGTCAAAATGCTCAAAGCGGTAACATTAATTTTTAAGAAATTTGTTTTAAAGAATACAGAATGATTTAAAAAAATACTTACTGCATATGTTCAACCTATTATTGAATATAATATTATGTTTTGTGCATATATCAAAGCATATTTATTCATTTTGGTATGAATACAGAGGAAATTTGCAAAGAGAATTTTGGGGTTGAAAAATCTTCCATATCAAGCTAGATTTGAAAGTTTTAGGTCTTTTTCCATAAGTTATAGGTTTATGTGGGAAAATTTGTATATAGCCTAAGACCACAAACTGTTTTATTTACAATTACTTTTTTTCCTTCCTATTCCCCTCCTCTCAGTGCCCCTCCAAACATTAATGACATGATGTGAGGCAAATGTCTTTCAGTTCCCCACAAGTTTAACAAAGTCAACAAAAGTTCACTCTTTCCACTTTTTCTTATAAAGCCATAGTTCACAAAAGAGATTGATGCTTTGCAGTCTCACATTCTTACACTTAATCATTAATTTCTGTGTTGCTAGCCTTCTTCCTGTTCATCTCCATCTCCCAACTCCAGATTCTAGTTCAATTGCAAGGTACAACTGATTCTTCTCATCAGCTCCTGTACTTTTTTCTGTTTCTCAACCATCTTCCTTTGGAATGGAGGAAAAGGTTCTACTGGTAAAGTTTCTCCATGTTCTTTATTATCAGAAAAAATGAGAAGCAAAGTCCCCTTCTGCTTGGTTGTTCACTTTTTGTTGGAGAAACTTTTCTATTTCCTCTTTAGCTTGCTGTACATCAAAAAATCATTTTGTTTCTCCAGGAAAAAAATATTCTGAAGAAAGCTGGATACAGCAGCCTGAATCTCATACCTGCCTCTCAACATTCCCTGATTGCTGAAATAAATTTGTTTTTCTTCTGTCTGGTGTACAGTGAATAATCATTTTCCACAAATACTTATACATCTCCAACTTTTAGTACTTTACTCTTTTGCCGTTTTGTCAGGTTCAACTCTTTCTGTTGGTAGGTTTGCATCTTTACTAATACAAGTCTTAGCTTCTTTCTCATGGCCATGTTTACAGCATACACATGGTGTGAACTTTCAGTTAACAGTTCCTGCTGTGGAATGCCAGTCCAGTTGCTTATTTATCTTCATAAAATTAGTACAGTCTGTTCCTTCTAGTTTCTCCATTGCAGCAGAAAATCTCATATTTTCCCTACATGCTCTGTCCTCTAATTCGACCTTATTTGGAAACATATCTTCTTGAACAGTCTCATACTCAGCCAACCATTTCTTTATTTCAGACTCTGATTATTTGTAATTCTATCAGCTCATCTGAATATCTGTTTAAAAATGATTCCACTTTTTCTAGCCTTTTGTCATTTGACTTGATATACTCCTTCAGTGTTTTGTTTATTTTAATCAGCTCTGAGCACATTTGACTTATTTTTCCCTCTTGATTACTGGTAACTATGTCTTGTACCAAAGCTGGAGCTTGAACTGCTTTTTACCGAACAGCTGCATGACTCTTCCCAGTCAATGTTTTCTCTTCAACTTTTCTAGCTGATTTTCTTTCAGACTCTGTTAGTTTCTTCTTTATTGGCATCCGGGCAGTCTACTTACTAGTCAGTAACGTCTTCTTCTTTTGGCTTTTCCCAGTTAGGGGTTGTCACAGCGGATCACCTGTCCGCTCATGATTGGCAGTGGAGTTTTATGGTAAATTTGCTATAAGTGACAGAGTTCCTGGCCTTTGTCTTTCAGTTTCTTTTTTACAGTGACAGAGCTGAAGTTAAACTGTTAATTGGTGCATAACCATCTTGGAAAGTCCTTCAAAGTAATCTTAAGAGAGTCTGAAGGAAAGTCTGCCAGAAGTAAAACAAAGTTGAAAAGTATTAAATTTACATGCTCTAGACAAACACAGCTAACAGGACTTCAGCATGCACTTTTTTAGTCCTCAGAAACAATATGGTTAACTAATAGCATGCAAAACAAAAACATTGGTTTCATTTTAGGCATAGAGTTCTTTTACAACAAAACAGTTGCTTAAACTATTGCTTTATCACAAAATAAATATTTTAATGTCAAAATAAAATATTTAATACTAATCTACTGCCAGTAATATGACATGCAGTGAAAATTTTCTTTTCAGAAAGTTAAGTACAAAAGCTCTGTGATGGACCACCTACCTCTATCATGTATCTTCTAAACAGACCTGACTAGATTTCCCCCCACTTTGCAGTGAGTGAGTGAGTGAGTGAGTGACAACTCAATCAGTCAATCAGAAATGGTATCTTTGGATAGGCTAACTCTTAGCTGCTGGACCAACCCGGTTATAACTCGAAAGATAACTGATCACTGCAAAGATATTAATCAATTAAACACTTTAAGGTGACCTGTTTGGATAAAGTAGCAGGAAAAAAATGTATTTGGTTGCACTTCAATTAAAGTTACAATGTTTTCCAATATTTGGCTGCAGGAACAACTTTGATATTTGTGTTTGTGTGTCTTTTTACTTTTTATGTTTTCTTTATAAAGGAATGTAAAGATTATTTTTAGTTTGCTTGGATACTTGTGCACTTATTATTAATTTGAACTAAGCTGGAATTTATCTTTTGTTTTAACAGAAGCAAAGGTGGTGTGGTAAAACATTTCCAATTAAAAGGTGTTTGCACTTTTTCCATGTCTGTATGACTATGACATTGGTTTATTTAAGCAACAGGGATGGGGGGGGGGGGTCAAACTCCTCCTAGGTGGGAGATGCAGATGGGTGAAGTCATTTGCAAAAACATTTTTTTTTAATTTGGGGGACATGGATGCTCTAGGTGCTTCTACATATTTGTTTTGATTTAAGTGATTTTATTTTTGTGTCTTTGGTATTATGACATAAGGTCTGCATAGGTTCATAGGTTTATAGAAGGTTACTAGGCTAATGGACCCTACAGCCCTTACAAGCCTAGCATATTTATCTTGAGTTGGATTGTCAGTGGTTAAGTGAGTTAAGTTCACAGAGGTAAAGGTCTATGGCAGTTAATACTGATGTCCTCTGTACAGGACAGACATGGGCACCACCTCAGGAGTGAATTTTGAGTACATATGTGAACTTGATTTTAGACATTTATTGAATTCTCAGAATTCTTGTATGCATAAAAAGACACACAATGTTAGTTTTGAAGAACATCTAGCCTTACAAACTTTAAGAACTTCTCAAGTACGGGTAGTTAAACCTGATAAGGGAGGGGGGTTGGTTGTATTTGACCAGAGAGACTACATTGAAAGAATGCATAAACTGTTGAATAATGAAGCTTACACTAAAGCCTCACTGAATGAGGTTAACACTGCATATAACCATATAAAAGGTTACCTCAACTATCTATTTATAGAGGCAACAATTGACATTGACACCTTCAACTTTATATCTATGCCTTGGCCTAGAACCCCAATTATGTTTGGTATCCCTAAAATCAACAAGGACTTGACAAATCCACCTATGAGACCATTGATTGATGGTAGGGGTGCTATCACATATCCATGTGCTAAAGTAGTAGACATCATTTTGAAGAAATACCTGGTGACCGAACCCCAAGTGTGCAAAGATTTGTGGTCCTTTTTACAGAGCATTAATAATTTGGAATTCAATGATAGTTACAATTTTTTAACTATCGATGTAAAAGACCTTTATACTTCAGTCCCCCACTTAGAGGGGATAGAATGGGTCAGTCTTTTACTTAAATCTAAAAATGCACCAATATATGAAATATCTAGGGTTGAATGTTTGTTAGATATTATTCTTACAAATAATTACTCCTTGTTTAATCAAGAATTTTATTTACAAAGACAAGGTGTAGCTATGGGTTCACCTTGGGATGCTAGTTTTGCCAATTTAGTCATGGCATACTGGGAAGAGACTTTTATTTTTAATGTTCCCCACCACAAGGTGAACCTTATTATATATACACGATTTTTACATGACATTTTTGTTTTGTTTCATGGTGACAATACACAAGCCATGACGTTTATTTCCCACTTGAACTCTACAACAGAGTTTTTCAAGTTTACAGCGACATATAAATGAACAAAACTCGACAGCGACATTTAATAAAGACACTATTGATTATCTGGATGTCAAATTATCGAAAGACAGAATCAATAGTAGATATGTGTCTAAGATCTTTAGGAAAGATACATACTGTAACTCCTTTCTTCATTTTTCAAGTTGCCATCCGTTTCACCAGAAGCGCTCAATAGTAAAAGGTCAACTAATCAGGGCAGCTAGGATGACTACACTTGAGTCTGATTTCCAAGAGGAATGTGTATACTTGAGTTCTATGTTCCAACAGCGTGGTTACCCTGGTAATCTAATTCAATCTTTAGTATGTGAAGTAGTTGATAAAAGACAAAGTGGGTCTGTGGAACTGATACTTTGCATAAACAACATAAATCATACTACTGATGTTTGCACCACTTTCAGTAATTCTTATACTGAACAAGGGATCATACAAGAGAAGGATCCCAGTTATATTGGCAGTTTTGTCACTACCTTTTGTACTGATAGCGACATGGTGAAATCCATATTATATAAGAATTGTCAGTTTATTATTAATGATAATATAACGCTTGACAAATTAGGGTCATCACCACATATTGTATTCAGGAGAGGTTGAAACCATAAGAACCTCCTTGAAAGTGGGGGTAACTCAAATTTGCTTAGATACACAGGGATGACCGCATGTGGTAGTTGTAAGATGTGTGGATTTATTGAAGTAGGAAATTCATTTTGTATTAATGGCAGTAAGTTTAAGTTAAACTTTAAACTTCATTGTAATTCTAAATTAGTAGTGTACATTGCTAAATGTGTAAGCTGTCCAGCATTCTACATGGGCAAAACCGAACAGACAGAATATACGAACATACTCATGCAATTTCTATAAACAAAGTTGACAACCCTTTGGCTAGACACACTACTTTAAATGAAGGACATAAATTTGTTTTTAAAGCAATAGACTAGATACAAATTGATATGAGAGGTGGTCCCTTCAATTTACTTTTAGAGGAACATGAGTTAGTATGGCAAATTCGTTTAAATGCATTTTCTTTTCCAGGTTTAAATGATTCTTGTAACATAGCTTGCCTACTAAAACTTAAAAGTCTGAAAAGGTAGTTAAATTTCAGACGTCTTAGTACGCATTGACGTCAATATAAAAGTTGGCCAATTTTAATATCATAGATTCCGTGTCCCTTATAAAGAAGTTGTTTTTATGGTACTTATTCATATATACATACTTTATTAGAAGGATGTTTTATTTTATTTTATTTTATAGCTAATTTTGATGTTTTATTATTGACATTCAGCAATTTAGAGTTTAAAGCATTACATTCAGCTTTAATGAAGTCATGAAGTTAATTAGTTGTGACGTTTTTCCAGTTGATATGAATACCATGTGACTGAATTAATTATTTAAATAATGATGTTTGAAATTTGTAAGTATTTTCTGAAGAAGTTGCTACATCTTGGCAACAAAAAGCGTTTAAAATAAACGTGGCTGGTTTACAGCACACATATGGCGTTTGGGCTTTTTTCTGTACTCAGAGTTTTTGCTGGATATTTTTTTGATCTTTTACTTAGTTACGTTAACTATGTGCACACAGGGAGCAAAGCTGAATGTAGTTGAGGTAGGAACTTGCACCATAAAAATTAAAGTTTCAGGTTTAAGAGCATTTGACTGAACATGTAGTAGGACCATAGCTGTTAAGTACCACAATCAAATGTTCCACAGCATCCCAGAAAACATTCCAAGCCACATAGTCATGTATGCTTATGCTTTCTCAAGGTCCAATAAACCCATGCACACTTCCATGACCCCTTCAATATCCATGAAAGGGACAAAGGTAATACACTGTTCCACAGCCAGGACAGAATCCAGACTGGTCCTCCTGGCTCAGAAGCTTGACTATAGGTTGCAATATACTCTACTGAATGCATGTTTATGAACAGTCTTTATGGTATTCACTTTTTCATGAAATTCCTGCTTGTCAGTTGCAGAAAATTTTGAACATCAGGTTGCCAACTTTTTCTATGGTCTGTCTGCTGTGTTTAAATGCTGGTATGTGTTTTTTCACATGCTGAAGTTTTCAGATGTTCCAAAAGTTTCAGTTATGGATGGTAGTGTGCATGTCTGTGCTAGAATTAGAGTAAAGGTTAGGTAAGGTGATAGTGTTTGCATTTTGCCAGGATGATGGTATGCGCACATTGAGTGAGTGAGTGAGTGAGTGAGTGAGTGAGTGAGTGAGTGAGTGAGTGAGTGAGTGAGTGAGTGAGTGAGTGAGTGAGTGAGTGTCTGTCTTGTGTAGTGGTACTGTTAGGGAAGGGGTTTTGGTAAAGTACTGCATAGGGCTGGGGTTAGGGGCAGCAAAAGAATTAGGATTAGCATTAACATATGAGTAAAGAGGCACAAGGTGAACAGGTGTGATTTAAATGACACTGTAAATGCACATCATTTTGGCTATTCCATATGGTTGAGTGGGGAGTTCCATACTCTGAGATAAGTCACTGACTGCCCTTTCAGGAAAGCAAATTGGAAATGAAGGATACTGCAGAGCTACAGCTCGCTAGTCGATGATTCACAGAGAGAAAGTGTTACTAATAGTGTGACTAAGCAGAACAGAAGGTGAGAAAAAGTGCAAGAGGAACAAGTTAACGTATAAATGGGGTAGAAATACAAGGGTAGCACATGGATGATGTGAAGTGTGTTAGTTGGTAGTAGAAGGCTACAATAATGAGTCCTAATATCTGTTAAATCAACTTATTGTCTTTAAGTTTTGCTGCACAAAGCTTAGATTTTTGGTGTTACTTAATGGGATGAATATTTAAGCACAGGAATAATAATATTTGGTTACACTGTATCTCGTACTAAAGTAGAGTAGGAGGGTTAGTCTGCAGTATGTGACATACAGTGCTAGGGATATGAGTTTGTACTGTACTGCATGAGTAGGAGGGTTAGTCTGTGGTACATGACATGCAGTGCTAGGGGATATGAGGAGAGTTAGTTTGTAATGCACTGCATGAGTAGGAGGGTTAGTCTGTGGTATGTGACATGCAGTGCTAGGGGATATGAGGAGAGTTAGTTTGTAATGCACTGCATGAGTAGGAGGGTTAGTCTGTGGTATGTGACATGCAGTGCTGGGGGATATGAGGAGAGTTAGTTTGTAATGCACTGCATGAGTAGGAGGGTTAGTCTGTGGTACGTGACATGCAGTGCTAGGGGATATGAACAGCATTAGTTTCTACTGTGCTGCATGTAGGGCTAAGAGAGGCTGGGGTAGATGATCTCTACTACACTGTGTCTGTTGCTAAAGGGGGTAAGTGGATTAATCCATGCTTTGCTGTTACTAATACTAATGCAGACGAGGTAGATTAGTTTGTACTATGGTGTATCCACTACTAAAAACAATAGGAGGGTTAGTCTTTATTATGTCGTATCTAGTACTGTTGGAAAGTAGCTTAATTAGTTAGTCAGAAAGATTGAGCTGTGTGAGAATTGTTGTAGAAATAATTAGCACATTTGCTAGATGTCAGATAGGATCAAGTGTGACATCAAAGTGTTTGTAGGATATGACATTATGAACTGGGGTATGACAGAGGACAACAGTGACTAGTGATGGTGAATTAACAAGTCTTTACAGAGCGCTGAAGACTACGATTCATTTTCTACAATTTTCTACAGTATTGTTAGTTTGTGCCTAGTGAATGAGGAGTGAACCTGATGAACATCTTCATACAGGCAACGTTGAAAGTAAATAAGGTTATCAGAAGATTTAAGGAGAAGAAGGTCATTTGTGTTCAATATAATCCCAGATTTTGTGAAGGACAGATTAGGCAATGTTTTTATATATAAATAAGTGTGTGTGTTTGTGTCCAGCAGGTAATATATTTGGTATTTTAAATGAAATGTTTTGTCGTTGCAATCAGGTCTACTAAATGTTTCTCAATATAGTATTTTTGTGATTATCTGAGATATACTAATACACACACACACACACACACACACACACACACATAAACACATACACACACACATACACAAACCCATACAGATATATGTGTATATGCATATGTGTGTGTTTGTGTTCCATTTCACAGATCAGACTCACAGTTGGCTGGATGTTTTCGTCTGTGGAACAATTTGCCAAATGTATAATTTATCTAAAGTTACTTATAGTCGATCAAATGATGATGCTTTTGTATTGTGATAGTGGTACAGCAGGGCATTGTTGAACTCCATATATATAAAGTTGTGGGGGTGCAGGGAGTGCAAACCTTCACATGCTGGGTGCAGGTGGGTTTGACTACCTGCATAGCGGTGTCTGTTTGTTGATGTGTGTGCTTATATGTTTGTCTTTGTGTTGCTAGAGAGAGTGAGTGTGTGTGTATGTGTGTGAGTGTGTGTGTGTGTGTGTGTGTGTGTGTGTGTGTGTGTGTGTGTGTGTGTGTGTGTGTGTGTGTGTGTGTGTGCGTGCATGCATGTGTGCATATGTGCGTGTGTGTGCACGTGTGTGTGTAAGGTGTAGCTATCAGCTTCCTACAGTCTGAAAGTAGCAGAATTCCTTCTTTCTTTAAGAGCTGATTGGGTGGGATGACAGATAGGGGACTAGCACCAAAATGAGTCAGCTATGAGTGTGTGTGTGTGTGTGTGTGTGTGTGTGTGTGTGTGTGTGTGTGTGTGTGTGTGTGTGTGTGTGTGTGTGTGTGTGTAGTTTGAGGTAATAGTATGTAATGTGTTTCTATAACTGGCTTTCAACTGAATGTGTAGTGTGTGTGTATGGGGGGGGGGGGGGCAATGCACAGGATTGTGCAGTCTGCACCATTTTGCCCTCATTCATTGCTTTGGTGATCTTTTCAATGAAGTCCACCAAGTTAAGTAGGCATGACCTGCCCTTGACTAACCCAAACTGAGTTGATCCAATGTTTGAAGGTTTCCAGTGTCTTCATTTAACATAGCCATGAGTATTCTTTCCATAAGTTTAGATATTAGACTAGTCAGATGTATGGGTCAAAAGGGTCTGTGGATGGCCCATCTTTGTGCAGCAGAATAAATGTTACAGTCTTCCATTCATTCAGCACAAAGCCTGTTCAGAGACTATGATTAAGTAATGATTTTAGGTGACCCAGTAATTAATATTTCATGCTATTAAGGAAGCATGCTGGGATATTATTGTGGCCCATCAATGCAGTGGACTTGGCTTGGAGAATGTCTTAAGGACCTGTTTCCTAGTGATAATTGTGAGAATTATGGCTATGGGCATTTCCTGAGGGGCATCTGTGGGGGGGGGGGGGGGGGGGTAAAATTAAAGCTAAATTTGTCAGCCAGTAGATTTGCTGTATCTTCTGTCTCAGTATAGATGGCACCATTTATAATGAATTTGGTACATTGTTGTGTATTGCCCTTGAGGATGTAAATATAGCTGAAGAAGTATTTGTGACTGTCCTTGGATTGGGAGACTATTTTAACCTCAAATTTGGCTTTGGTAAACTTGATTAGGCCACAGAGTTGCTTGTTAAGATTGACGAGGGAGTTATTATCCTGTTGGGCATTACTCCTAATTTTTGCCATGATTTTCTACCTTTTGTTATACAGCCTATCGATGCTGGGATTCCATCAGGGTGGTTTGTTTTCTCCATTCATCTTCTGCTTGTTTCAGGTAGGTACAGCTGTCCTTATGCAGCTGTTAATATGATTATACAGGGTTTCCCTGAATTATTCCGTACAGGCAGAGGTATTCTCCGGGTTTGTGGCGGCTTGAAAGTTTGTCATAGTGTCACTTAATTGTAGGAAGTTTGCCTTAGAATAATTCCTGAAAGTTCCAGGGTTGGCAGGAGTTCTGGATTTTATTTTCATTTCAAAGGAGTCAGCTTTGTGGTCTGACCTGACCACTTGGGACATTACACTATATTTCTAAATATGGCTGCCCCCCCCCCCCCACACACACACACACACACATAGGTGTACAGACTAGCTGGTCCAGGGTATTAGTGTTTGTAATAGACCTACATATTATGGGTCATGTAAGATTCCCAGGTTATACTGGGAAAGTTAAAGTCAGACATAAATATGGCATTGGATTGAATGGAGAGTGTGTCCAGTACATTTAAGTATGTGTTTTGCGTTTTATGGGTCATGGAGGAGGACCTGCAGCTCCCAGGGATATGGTATGGGACTTTGTCTATGCTAATCTGAACCTAGAGAAATTCAAGAGCATCATACTGATTGAAGAGCCCTGAGGTGTGTTTCTTTTTATGTAAATTGTGACACCTCCACCTTTTTCCCTTCCAGTGCATTAAGAGGTATAAATATGTGCTAAGCATTATAGTCCTGCACTGCTAAGGTGGTCTCAATAGCTTTGAACCAAGTCTCAATAACTGTACAAACAACTACATTTTCCAAGGTGAGGGCAGCTTGCAGGTGGTGGAATTTCTTGTTTAGACTCCTGGCATTGAGCAGTAACACCTTTAGATTTTCTTGGGTTGGTTTTGTTATGACAGACAATTTGTCATGTTGGCAATGCCTAAAAAAGGCACTATGGGGAGGTCAAGGTTTTAACCAATATACAAAAGCCTAGCGGGGACAGGTTGAGACCATCCCTGGCAAAGCAGCATGGTCTGTCAAACATATCCTCCCAGGCTGAGAGACATTTTCCAACCTTCAAATGACACCAAAGTAGCATCACCCTTGGAAAACACAGAATGCTGTTCATTGCTAGATTCATGCTGGCCTGAGACACGTAGTCCGAGAGCTCCATCATATCTGTCTTCATATAATCCAAAGAGGTATATCTAAGGTCGCTTACACACATATATGGACTATGACTGAGTCATGCTGGTACCTGTGTTTCAACAATTTGAGTGTGTGTGATCTGATAGATCCTGACTTTTGAAAAGCAAATGAACGTGACTTTTCCTTACTCAGCCTTTTGAGTTGGACATCTGTGTTTCTTACAAGGAAGTCTTTTATGACCAAAATATCACGTTGTGTTAGTTTGCCTTACGGGCTTAGAAGTTAAGACACAATGAGATGCAGCTGTATGTGTCGTATTATTTGCTGTAGAGTGCTTTTGAGATTGCTGAGGAGACTTATTGTGGGGGCAATGTCTGGGAGGCCTTTGGAGTTTAGGAAGATCACATTTAAGAGCATCAGCATACGTGGATTTTTGTGTGTTTTCCATATTATGCGTGGTGGGTATAGTATGCATGTTACTCACAACTTGTTTGGTATTAAAAGTGCTTCTATGTGAGAGCCTTGCCTCCAATGATATTGTGTAACTTCATCTCCCACATACTGTATCAGTTTCGTTAAGAATTAGGTGGCTGTTAATAAACATGAGACAATTGCTACATTGCCTCAGGAAGTCCATATCTGCTAAACTGGTTGCAAAGGCAGCAGGAAAGTGCATCTCCATGGCAACAGATCCTTATCACGTGATCTACAAGGGGAAAGTACGGGGGGTTGCAGCTGTAACAACTAAGAATAAGAGTATGTAAGACTAAACTCATCACAGTGTCCTTCAGTGTGTAGAGTAGTTGCGGTTTACACAACTACAAGCTAAAGAAGTTTCAGGGGTAGTTTTATATGGAAAATTTTAATTGTTTGTGCCTGCATCTATACAGGGCATTGCTAACCACCTCTGCACATACAGCAGCTAAGAAAATTAAAAAAAAAAAGCTAAGGGCCCTCTAGCAAATAAGAAACAACACGTCTTTTTCTTAATCAGAAGAATGTCTTGGGTCCTCTCTATTCTAACCAGAGTGTAACCAAAGCTGCTCTAACTTGAGATTAGAGGAAACGTCAAATAGTCAAAAGAATGCAAGTTTTAATAATAAGCAGAGTTAATAATAAAGTACTAAACAGTAAAAATTGGCAAGTGCAGAACAGTAAAAAGGAAACTGTCAGTCTTTAAGAAAAAGAACATACCATTATACTACAGTACTCATCTATGCTAGGGTGGAATTGGACTGAAGCAAAACACTCAGTAGTCAATAGTGTGGAATCCAAGGATTTGCACACTTTCTGTATTTGATCCAAGAGAGAAACTGGCTAAGCTGACAAAATAGCCTAGTGGCCAATCACAAAAACACACTTGAAGCTTTCTCGTGAGATTCCCAAGCTCAGAACAGATCAGAATACCCTCTACGGCCACTAGAATGCAGAGCAAATCTTCCTTAATGTACAGTCACATAAGAGTGAACCCAAAGTGCAGAAACTGCAGAGCAAACAACAAATTAAACAGAAAGCACTCCCTTAAAGAAGATGGCTACAGTGCAGAAAAAGTGAATTTGAAGGCAGGGTCTATGTACTACAACACTTGGATGAAAAGATTTTAAAAGAAATATGGAAAATTGTATACCTCCTAGGTAGTGCACTGTGGACCAAGCAGGCAAGAAGATAAGAAGAAAGATAATTTGAACTTTTGCAGTCTAAGGAGAGGAACCTTCCAGTATGATCTATTAGTTCCTAGCACTACAAGCAGCTAAACAGAGACTAAGAGGAGTTTCCAAATTTTTAGTAAGTAAGGTTAACTCTGTCTCTCTCTCTCTCTCAATCTCTCTTTCCCTCTTTCACACACTCTCTCTCTCTCTCTCTCTCTATATATATATATATATATATTTATATGTCTATATATGGGTCTACTTCAACCCATTGAAAACTCACTTGAACAAATCTCAGATGAACAAGTTCAGTTCAGCGAAAGTGCATTTACACGAAAATGCACTTTCGAGAAAAACACATTTCCAAAGACCTTTGCTGGTTCCGGGATCCTGTAGTGGTGCAGGTGCATTCATTGTTACATGTTGTATGGGGGGGGGGCTTTCATCTTTACATCAGTTGTTGTTATAGATCACGATACAGTGAGGATAAGGGAATATTCCCTTATCCCAACTGTAGTGTGGTCTCGGAGTTAGTAAATATAAGTAGCGGGGGTGTGGGGGGCACAATCCCCCACATAGGGAGTGCATGGGGGCTTTCCCACTGCATAATTGTGTTTGCTGTATTTGTTTTTTTTTTCTTTTTATTCTTCTGCTTTTTTTGTTCGGTGTTATGTTTTTTG